>NW_010565707.1:8649-18230 GCF_000687285.1 Phaethon lepturus
GGTAGCTTGCAAGCAGCTGGAAGGAGTTTTGGGCTCATCAAGAGTTGTCTTGATATTGTTGTTCCAAACGGGCACAGTTGAGCAAAATTATGTACTTATTTCTGTATCACTGTCCCCATGTACCTAGCTCTTTCTTGCAGCTTTGTTCTAACACAGTTTGAGTCTCCCCTAGCCTAAAATCTACACTGAAGGCCTTAAAACTGGGGTGCCACAACAGCTGACATGCAGGTACTTGCCTCCTTTATTGGATATGAAACTTTTTGCTTCTGAAGGACAAAAGACATAGTTCACATTTTCATATTCCATCAAAATTAATTTATGCCTACATTTTTAAAGTGAAAAATCCCAGGTAGCTAGTCACTGATGCTTGGCTGTGGCTTCCAGGAGTACTTACATACAGTACTGCTGGCATTTTAAATCCCAAGGTATCTAAAAGACTGCTTAAAGACATGGACAGAGCCACCTACATCCATACTGGTGTCCCATTCAGGAACTAAATCCTGTTATACTCCAGAACTGCCTATTGCTGAGCTCCCTCAGAGTATCCCCTGACCTTGGCCCCGCTCAGGGATGAGCCAGCTGCTTGTTTTCAGGGATGAGTGGCCAAGTTTCTCCTTCACCACGAGCCCACACGCCAGCTGATCAGGCAGCCACCAGTGAGGTACGTGCTGTTTTCAGATGCTCACGTCCATTTGGGAGCAAAGACACCAAATCAGGTATGCCACATTTGAGAATCAGGTGGTGTCGCTTGCAGCCCGCAACACCCTGTTGACATAACTCTTTCTGTCTCTCCTAGGACATGATATAAGCTGCCAGAAGGAGCTGTGTAACCCTCATGGCTATAGAAAGCACAGATAGATTAAAAATCAGCTCCCCAGTGGTTTAGAAGATTAAATGCAATACTAAAAACACATGACTCATCTGATGTAATTTTAGCTGTGACAGAAACTTTTTCTATAGCCTAAGACAACTCACATAATCTTTCCACTTTGTTATAGCCATCTGTAGTATAGGACCAGTGACAACTATTGCTGTCGTCACTGATCTAATGGGGGACACTGATTAATAGAAAAGCTTTTAAGAGATGCAAATGGTATTTGGGTTCCAACAAAAATTGCTTTACTTTGTCGTTTGTATTGGTTTTACAGCAGCACGTGAAGTTCCAACTATGCTAAATGCTGCAGAAACACATGGCCATGGACAACCCCTGCCTCAGAAACCTAACAGCGTGCAACCTCCCAGTGATGAAATGTAAGTAGCAATTTCAGAAATGGAGCACCAAGTGTGAAAAGATATGTAGCCATGACGATTTGGACCTGGTAGCTTTTGGATCACTCATTATTTTCCCGAGAAATACAGCTTCACTTCTTCAGGAAGGCAGGGTGGTGCTGACCCCAAGATATTGGATGGGAGAGTCTAAAGATCCATTTCACTGATTTGCTGTAATAGTTTTCTTCTTTTATTTACCAGACAGAAACTAGTTACCTAGTATCAAAAGGTTTTGAAAGCTCCTGGTCCTCAGGTCAGCCAAAGCTTAAAAAGAAAAAAGAGATGAGGCAGCATGAACAGTCTCTGTAGGGAACACCTCTTCATCAGATTGCAGCGGATTTGGGATCCGCAATGGTACGTTGTGAATACACTCATTCAGACTCCCTTGGCTGAACAAATGTCTACACCACAGATGTCTTGAGGGATAGGCATGAAAACTGAAGGAGAAAATGGAAGGATCCTCAGTATGCCATACCCCTCTGAAAAGAAATCAAACGGGATCCAGAAATAGACACAGACTCGTGTATAACAATCTCTTTTCAGTCTGACTGTTCTCATACATTTTGTTCTTGAGTACAATTAAAATGCCATACAAGCCCAATATTTTAATTTAGCAGTGCTGCAGTTAGCCTTACTTACAAACAAATCTCTTACACATTTTCCTTGCTTGTTCAGAACCATGAAGATTTTGTGGTTATAATATCAATGTTATACATAAATAATCTCTCTGTTCACCTTGTTTAATTTTTTGTTGATCTTTCACAATCACCGATTAATGCTTTACTTAATTACCAGAATATGCCTGTGCATTCCTAAAATGCCCTGAAAACAATTTTTATGCCCACTGCATGATACTTCAGTGATATATCATGTGTTTACTTGTAGGCTCTGCATTGGACTGGGTACAAACCTCCATTCCCTCTGCTCCTTCCGTAAATTAAAAAAATATGTGAATATTTGACAACATACCCACCCAAGCAAGAGATATATCTGTGGTCTTTAGAAAGTATAGCAATGATTTTCATTCATAATTATTTTTCCAGAACCAGTGATGAATGTAGGATATCAACAATGCTTTTTCTCATGAGTAAATCAGATCACAGTTTTACTAAAGTATGTTTCCTCCTAACGGGTCAAAAAGAGTTAATTTATTCAGTTAAGTAGAGTGCCAGCTGGGTCAAAGGAACACCTTATCTTTCAAAAATGTCTTCCATGTAGATCAATAGGAAACATTCAACAGTTCAATTACTTTGGAGTCTGGACAAGATCAAGTCTTCTATTACTCTAAGTAAATAAAGTCAGTGAAAGAGTATCATTTTAGATTCATAAAATGCTTTAAAACTTTGGCAGTAGCCAAATTTATTGCTTTTATCTATTTGTAGCAGGACTGCATTGTGATACAAATTTTCTGGGCACCTTAGACAGTGTACAGCAGATGCTTCACTGAGTTTCCAGGGCCATGACTAAACAGTGGTTTTACTCATTATGGTAAGATAGAAAACAATTAAACTAACTGCATATACACTTTTGTGAATGTTATATCCTGGATTATTAGTAACTATCAGTCCTAGAAAGATTAACCAGCTTCGTGCTACTAAAATATTCTTCATGTGATCTATCGAAGCAGAAATTAATATGTTCACTACTAAGATTCCAAAATATCAGGAAGTAAAATAATACCTGTTTAATAGGCATTAACCCTAAACCTCAGTAAGATAAAATTAAAAAGAACCAAACTAGGAAAAACATGTCCTGAAATCCAACAAGAGTTCCCAAAGACAGAAGAGAAGCAAGCATTGTTCCATTATTTAATAAGAAAATTGCAGATCATTTTGCCTGACATCAATGTCAGGAAAACTGATGGGAAGGCTGGTACACGAAGCAATCAGTGTACAATTAAAGGATGATAGTACAATTAATGTTAGTCAACACAGAAAATGAGTTTTGTCAGAAAAAAACCCCTTCCTATTTTCCCATGAGATTACAAATTAGTTTGATAAAGGAAACTTCTGTTAGATTTCTGTAGGGCTTTGGCTCATAACTTTATAGCATTCTTAGCAAAACCCCCAGCAATGTATAATATCAGTGTGGCCCACACTAAGTGGACCCAAACCATACTGAATGATCTGAATAAAAATATCAAATCATTGTTGGAAAAAGCTGCAAATTAAAAAAGTTAGAGAGTGGCAAACAATGGGAAAGGCAGGCCGTTAATGCAGACCAACTATGATCACTTACTAAGGTCTGGACTATATTTTAACACAGAGAAGACAAAGTTGTTCATTAAAAGAACAAAGAAAATTGGTCTTATGTCTAAGATGGAAAATGATTTTGTGAAAAGCAGTGGCTCTGAAAAGAAAGAAACTGTAATAGTAGACCCAAGCAGGCACGCATTCTCAGAGCAAAGTGTAGGCAAAAGTTATTCTTACTGTACAAGATGGGGCATAGTTAGCAGAAGTTGTTGGTGCTATTATACCTCTCTGTGGTTTCAGAGATCATTACTGGGAAAGTGTGCTGAAAAAAACATCTCCAGAAAACCAAGGGCTTTACTGAGAGAAATTATACTCATAATTTGTGATGATAGGGAGCCTTTAGAAACTCCAATTGTTAGGTTAATATGTGAGAAGTTTAACCGAGAATTCTGGTCTATGAATACAGAAATGGGAGAGTAGGTGGCTTTCTAATCTATTGGAAAAACATACTAGGCCTCATACATGCTACTGAAGACAGATAAATGCAAAGGAAAACCAGTAGAAACGCTCAGCAGCAAGGAAAACTAACTGTGTGAACAACATACTTGGGGACGTGTTGCATTCAAATCCCTACATAAAAACAAGAGTCTTTCTAAAACCTTGTATTAATGCTGAATTGCTGGGTGAGGTTCCATGGCCTTTTATTAGGAAAACATGAGGAGATCATCAAAAGAGTAATGTATTTCAAACTGCTGTGGATTTTCTTCTTGTTTTCCCCCACAAGAGTGTTCCCCCTTGTTCCATTTCTGGCATGCTATGTTATGCAAATACTTACAGCAGGAAACATTGAGCTCTACATTCTGCTGCCCGCTGTGCCAGTGCTGGTCAGATCCTCAACAGATTTTGATGCATATCCTGCTCTCTTCTGCAGATAGAGGATTTATCTGCTGCAAAGCCTCAAGTGAAGCAGCATTATGTTTAAGAAACATGAAAGAAAGAGAATATCACAGAGCTGCATGGTGGTGGGAAAGATGCCTTCAGCTACTGATCACTGCACAACTCTTTCTAACTGTCCATTGATAAGGCAGAGAGAGAATGAAGCTGTGAATTGAATTAAATTCTCAATCCAATGACATGGGTAAAATCTATTGCACTACTCCAGTGGAGTCAGGGTTCTCCTTCTCACACATGCTTAAGCAGCCCATACAATCATAAACAGCATGGTCCAAATTGCAAGGATATGTACTTGAAAAACATCTGACTAATCTTTGATTTATATAGTTCATCACTGAGTCCCCTCCCAACAACCACAATTAGGAAAAGAAGCCCCTTGTAATTTGACTTCATAATTATCTGTAAGTCTAAGTACAAAACCTATACTTCAATGCAAAATCACAATTACTAGTAAAAGTATTAATAAGAGCAACTGCTAATTGAAAATAACTAGCCAGTAGTTGCTAAAAAGCTCTTTAAAAATAAGCTATGTATCATGTAAATTAAAAAAAAAAAGTATTTGTTATGCACTTGAGAAGGACCTGGAATGAAATCTGGCCTATACAAGTTTCCTACTTACCTACTACCTCCTATTTAAACTCTGCCAAACCCTATGTATACATTAAAAGAAAGAACAGGTTGATCACAGCTTCAACTTTCAACATATCAGAAGCCTGGAAGGATCTGGAAATGGACTACATGGGTGCACAGTTATTGGGGAATTGTAGCCCATTTGAACCAGTCAATGCATTGCATCTGTTGTTATCCCACACGATACAACCGTGGCATAATCTCTGCATGTTTACTGAAGACGTGCTTCTAGCACGTAAGCACCAGAAGCTCTAGCTAGCTAAACCAGTAATGACACCGAGAAGTCCACCCTCAATTTCACCTACCTGCACCATACCCAATCATTGCCCAGACCTGTGCCCTTCAGCAAATTTGCACGAAGCTTGGTGAGGGCAAGTACGCACTGGAAGACAGGCATAGAATTCAAAATAATCTTGATAAATTGGAGAAATGGATTGCAAGCACAGGATGAAATTAAAAAGGTTCAAGAGCAAGAAAATACAGTTAGGCAGAAGTAAGCAGGTGCACAGGCAACTCCTGACTACATGTCAATATACGGCAAGTATTTAGAAAAAGGGGACAGAGAATACAGTAAGTCTCCACAAGTCAACAATATCAGGCTGCTCCCAAGAAGGCATATCCAAGGGTGACTGTATTAGCAGGAATATAGCCTGTAAGGTTCCCAAAATATCCCTTCCACTTCACTTAGTATTGATACGTGGTTCAGCTGCATTACTTGATCCTAGCTCGGTGAGACACCGCAGGAATGGTAGAGACAATCTGGGAAACATCCAAAGTGAAAAAGAATGATCAGAGGGCTGGAAACATGACGTTCAAGGAAGAACTGAAAGACGTGGCACTACTTAGCTTCAAGGAGAGAAGGCTGAGAAGGAGAGAGAGAGACTTGGTAACAGTCTTGAAATTTATCCTGAGACTTCCAACAGAAAGTAGAAAAGGTTAAAATTTGAGCATACTGGTCGGCTGACATATTGAATGCTAGTATGTTAAACTCAAATTCTAAATTACATTTTTCGGGAGATAAAGCTAGACAGTCTTTTCCAGACAAAAGTCTGTGTATTACAAACAACTTCAAGAAGCTGCTGCTTTCCTGGGGTTAACAATAATTTCGCATGGTACTTTGATTGACGCAAATGCTCAATCACATTCAAATCAAAATAGGAGGAAGCTACTATTTTACATGGCTTCCTGTAGGACATATGCAATGTTATCCCAGAGGAGAAGGCAGGTTATGCAATGAGGGAGCAGCTCTGCATAGCTATGTTTATTTGGGAAGCATTTCCAGTAATTATCTGGAAAGGACTGAGAGAATAAACTGACAAGACATTCTCATGATTTAGTATTTTCATGATTGAAGTAAAAATTTGATTTTAAATGAATTGGATTTTGGTTGCCATTTCACTCTCTTTATGCAACTTAAATAATGGAAAGGAAATGGAAACTTGCTTTACTAATATTAGGATTCTTCCACTGCGTGTGTGTTTGCATGTGTGTGTAAAAGTGCTGGCTAATAAAGAAGTGGAATAGTTTCCTCTACCTTATCGTATTCTAGCCTCACTGGCAATATAGTACAGCCCTAAACTTGTTTTAGGAGCCAAAATGGACCAACTGTTTTCCAGATTTAAGGGATGGTAGAAAGACAGCCAATTCCCACTTCTTAGCAAAGCTAAATGCTGCTCCAATTCATCTAATGAGTAAGTCAGACAAATAAGTCAACTATGGTGACATTTGAAACCTTATTTTCTTCTCTTTTAAAGGGAAATGATATAGAAATAAATTACATTCAAATAAGTTTAAAGAAATATAGAGTTCTTTGAGCACAAAATATCACATAAATACTTCTCTGATTACATACTTCCATATGTGTTCTTACTAATTATCATGAGTTAGGAGCATTTCTAATTTATGTGCCTTGGACATACAAAAAAGTCCCACCTCTCTTATGTCCTTACATGACAATATTTGCAAAACACACAAATGAAAGACTTCAGCTAAAAAGCTTTTCCGTCAAGCAGTCCTGCTATAGAATGGCCTGCTGCTGGAAAAGCATCCTGTCTTCTATGCTGCGCTCTCAAGCATACTGCTTTGCCACAAGCAGCTTTTAAACTTGAACTGAACATATTTATTTGTATGTCATTACTACAAATCCTTTTCAGGTTTATAGCTACTGCACATCAATTCTGTCATCTGAGTTCTGGAAACAAACTGGAAAGCTGAGCATGAGCTAAGATACAGGGAGCTTTTTCAGAGCACTTTGGAAGCCAAAATTAAGGAAGACTTTTTCCACTTTTCCCATTCACTTCTTTGTTGTGCTTGGCCTTCATCCCCTCCTGTCACCTTAAAAATGAAAACAGCATGTTCATTATTATTCATGGAAATTCATTGGTTACGGAGAAAGTATCCCTTTTTTCCCCCCAACTGTTCCATTTTTATTTCTTTTGGGAAAGACCATGCTATTCTTTGCTTGGGTAGCAATTTTTTGAACTTGCTGCTTTGCCATTGAATTCACAGGAAAATAATAATTTGCATTGGCTTTACTGATTCTTATCTGTAGGCTAAATAATGGCGTGGCTGTCAACCCTGAGCAAAGCACACAGTGCTGTTGCACTGCCCAACTTGCCCCCTCTTTTGGTACATTGCCATACATGCCCAGCCTGGGCAGCTGTCCACAGTGGAAGCAGCTTCACCCAAGGGAAGGGTACCAGTACCTTGTGGCATGAAGTACAGGGATGCTGTATGCTTCTCAGCTAGCCTAGTATTTAATATTAGATGTTTACAGTGCTCAGTACAATATCTGTTCTTGGCTGGGGCTTACTGGATGTTACTACAGTCTAAATGCTTATTTCTATTAGTGCTACTCCTAATTACATGAAATGAGATGCTATGTATTGCAGCTGACATAATTTCATTGACCATTACCTTGTTACTATCCTATGAGACAGAGAGAAAATACTATCTGACTTTCTAAATACCAGTAATTAAATTATGTTTGTATTCATCCTTTTGTAAACAAACTCTTTCTGCCTCTTTAAAGATAAGATATTTCCATGTGTTTGGTCATTCTTGTTATTCCTGTCTAGATCATCTCTGATAACTGCTTCTTGAGATGGGATGAACAGTACTACGATCAATATTCCATATGAGACCATCCAGGGAATGGCATTTCAGATATTTATAAAATCTTAATTTTATAACTGTGTGTTTTACATTCCTGTTATACTTCTTAAGCATTCTAACATGGTGTTATTTTCCAAAAGCTTCGCCTAGCTTAGAAGCTTTTATCATCATGTCTACTGTAGCCTCAAAACCCTTTTCCTGAAATGAAATAGTTAATGTAGAAATCTACATTAATGACAGGTTTATTCTTTTTTTCTAACATACCACACTTTCCAGGTTTTGACACTAAACATCGGCTTCATTTATTGCCATGTTATCTGTTTATGCAGTTTTACTTGGTAATTCTGCATTTCCCTGCTGAAAGATTTCTCTTTGCCTTGAATAGCGGCTTGACTAAACTAACGGATGGTTTATACTTTATCTTCACATTTGGTCTTTGGCCACCATGCACATTTCTCCTGAGATTCCTTTTATAACAGTAATGTTCATGTAAAACTTCCACACAAACTCTTACAGTCAAAAGACACAGATGTCCAAAGTGAGTGCTATGCACAGATATGACACAAAGACAGCGAAAACTTCTCCCGCAAGCTCATGGACAGGCTCTTAATCCCTCTGCCCCTTCTCAGGCTGCAGAGTCCACCTCTATATAAGTGGAGTCTCTATAAGCATTCCAAGAAAATGCTAAGGTGTGCAGGGATGTCTGCTCTATCTGAAGCACCCTACTTTACATACACTGAAAGGAGTTTGAGAGTAGCAGAAAACATTTTATATGATATTTCTCGATTGATTACACAGAGGAATAATTTTAAAGACCCTGCATATCCCTTTCCCCAGAAATATGCTGCTATTTGTTAGTCGTATCTTGCCTTCAGAGGTGCTGCATGTGACAACACAGGAAACCATACATGCGCATCATACTTTGCGCAAGGTCTTTTGTGAACGCAGATTACAAATTATTAGAAATGTATGCACATGCATACCTTAGAATGGAACTACAATACATGAAAGTGATGCTCAGCATTAATCAAAACTTCAGTCCTAGCTATCTAATATTAGGGAAAGTGGGAGCTGTGATTCTGGAGCATCTTCAAAGCTAGGCTGTGCTTATTAAATGTCTAAAGCGGATCCAAAAGCCTCACTGTAGACATGTAGGATTGAAAAGCCAGGGGTCAAGTACCCATACCTAGGCTGAGGTCTATCAAAGATCATATATTGACACCCAGCAGTGAAATACTGCAAAGCGACATCCAATTCACCGCTTTTTCGAAGCAGGCTGAAACAGGCCGTACCTTGACAAGAAAATAGCTGTGAGGTGGGGGTGGGGAAGAAAAATCCCGTTGCCAGACTCCGGGAGAGCAATTTACTTGTTCATGGCTTCTCTTTTTTTCCGCAGCCCCGTGGGGACTGCCTGGGCCCACC
>NW_010565708.1:0-480 GCF_000687285.1 Phaethon lepturus
GGGGATCACCCTGTGGGGGGCTGTCACCCTATAGGGTGTCACCCCATGGGGAGGGGGGTCACCCTACAGGAGGGTGTCGCCCTACAGTGGGTGTCACCCTATGGGGAGGAAGTGCTGTGGGGCACTGTCACCCTATAGGGTGCCACCCTATGGGGTAGTATCACCCTATCTTGTGTCACCCTATGGGGAGCTCACGCTGTGGTGTTCCCCTATGGAGCAGTGTCTCCCCATGGGGCAGCCAATCCCAGCACAGCTGATCCTGTTGTAGCTGATCCCTACAGCCAATCCCAGCACAGCTGATCCCATTGTAGCTGATCCCTACAGCCGATCCTGGTACAGCCGATCCCATTATAGCTGATCCCTACAGCCAATCCCAGCACAGCTGATCCCATTGTAGCTGATCCCTACAGCCGATCCTGGTACAGCCGATCCCAGCACAGCTGATCCCGTTACAGCCGATCCCAGTACACACGCTCCCTA
>NW_010565708.1:1020-2413 GCF_000687285.1 Phaethon lepturus
CCTTTACAGCTGTTCCCATACCAGCCATTCCTGTTACAGCTGGTCCCTACAGCCGATCCCGTTACAGCTGGTGCCTACAGCTGATCCTGTTAAACCAATCTTGTTACAGTCAATACCATTACAGCTGATCCCATTACAGCTGGTCCCTACAGCTGATCCCATTACAACCAATCCTGTTATAGCTGATCCCGTTACAGCCGATCCCGTTGCAGCCGGTCCCTACAGCTGATCCCATTACAACCAATCCTGTTATAGCTGATCCCGTTACAGCCGATCCCGTTGCAGCCGGTCCCTACAGCTGATCCCATTACAACCAATCCTGTTATAGCTGATCCCGTTACAGCCGATCCCGTTACAGCTGATCCCATTACAACCGATCCCATTACAGCTGATCCCATTACAGCCGATCCCGTTACAGCCGATCCCGTTGCAGCCGGTCCCTACAGCTGATCCCCTTACAACCAATCCTGTTACAGCCGATCCCGTTACAGCCGATCCCTACAGCTGATCCCGTTACAGCCGATCCCGTTGCAGCTGATCCTATTACAACCAATCCTGTTACAGCCGATCCCGTTACAGCTGATCCCGTTACAGCCGATCCTGTTACAGCCGATCCCGTTGCAGCTGCTCGGTGACAGCGGCTCCGGTGACGGCCGCGGGGCGGGCGATGGTGGCCGTCCCCGAGCTCTCCCCCGAGGCCTCCCGGCTCCTCGTCTCGGCCGTGCTCTCCCTCGCCGCCGTCGTCCTCTTCCTCACCTTCCTCCCCCCTGCCCCGAGGGGGCGGCACCCGCCAGGTCAGTGCCTGCTGGTGCCAGCAGGGAGGGCAGACTGGTACCAGTAAAGAAGACACACTGGCATCAGCAGGGAATACAGACTGGAACCAGTAAGGAGGAGAGACTGGCAGGGAGAGCAGACTGGTACCAGTAAAGAAGACAGACTGGTACCAGCAGGGAGGGCAGACTGGTACCAGTAAGGAGGGCAGACTGGTACCAGCACTGTGAGCAGTCTGGTGCCAGCAAGGAGGTAGACTGGAACCATTAAGGAGGGCAGACTGGTACCAGTAAAGAAGACACACTGGCATTGGCAGGGTATACAGGCTGGTACCAGTAAGGAGGGCAGACCAGTAACCACATGGAATACAGACTGGTACCAGCAGGCAATATAGACTGGAACCAGTAAGAAGGACAGACTGGTACCAGTAAGGAGGGCAGACCGCTACCTGCAGGCAATAGACTGCAACCAGCAGGGAGTACAGACCGGAACCAGTAAGGGCAGACTGGCACCAGTAAGGCGGGCAGACTGGCACCAGTAGGTCCGTGCCACACCGTGCCGGGGAGGGGACACCCCCCCGCTGCCAGCGGGGCCGTCCCTCCCTCCGGGGGCCCCATTTAGG
>NW_010565708.1:2559-3081 GCF_000687285.1 Phaethon lepturus
AGGAGGGTAGACTGGAACCATTAAGGAGGGCAGACTGGTACCAGTAAAGAAGACACACTGGCATTGGCAGGGTATACAGGCTGGTACCAGTAAGGAGGGCAGACCAGTAACCACATGGAATACAGACTGGTACCAGCAGGCAATATAGACTGGAACCAGTAAGAAGGACAGACTGGTACCAGTAAGGAGGGCAGACCGCTACCTGCAGGCAATAGACTGCAACCAGCAGGGAGTACAGACCGGAACCAGTAAGGGCAGACTGGCACCAGTAAGGCGGGCAGACTGGCACCAGTAGGTCCGTGCCACACCGTGCCGGGGAGGGGACACCCCCCCGCTGCCAGCGGGGCCGTCCCTCCCTCCGGGGGCCCCATTTAGGAGCTGGCGGGGGGGGCGGGTGCCAGTCTGCGGGTGCCAGCGGGACCGGGGGGGACCTCGCCGCCCTTCCCACCCTTTTTTGCCCGATTTTCCCCTTTTTCTAGCCAAGAAGATGGCGCAGATGCCGCCGGGACACCGGCACGCCGA
>NW_010565709.1:0-4322 GCF_000687285.1 Phaethon lepturus
AAAATTGTGGTATATAGCTACATAGCAGTTTTTCACCTTGAACTGTTGCATTTTCCTCAATTTAAAAGAAAGAACTCAGTGCAGAAAATAAGTCATTTATAACATCTAGGTGGAAGTAGCATTGCGAGGCTGCTGTCCCTATCAATATTGAGAATCATTTCCATTGTCTGAACCTGATCTAGTCGAGGAGGAGCAAACTGTCAGAACTAGAAATATGTGACTCAAAGGAGAGCATCCATTCTTATGAACAGAGTTATTTGGGGGCTCAGGTGGGTATAAGGCAAAACTATTATAAGATTTTCTTTTGTGAGTGAACCCTTCTGAAGTTTCATTTAATTTCTTTGTCATTCTCACACTCATCCTCAAAAAATAAATACCACATTCCTAAATTTAGTTTTGCTGTTTTAAAAAAACCCTATGTATTTGGTTACCAGTGGAGAAAAATCTACAATATCTGCCCCTTGTCTCTGTCCTCAGCTAGAAGAGATGTAGTCACTTTTCCTATTGAAAGAGGACCTAAGTTCCATGTGTGAAAAAGCATTTGCTGTGTTGAAATTTTTTAGTTTACCACAGCCCTTTTTGGGAAGAGTATGGAGTAAACATAATGAGGATTGGTGTCAATAGAAGTCAAGCTAAAAAAGGAATCTCAAAATCCATACCAACAACCAAACAGTTACTGGACTAGGGCAATTAGCAGCTATGTTAGTTGTCTCCCAAGTACTCCCAAGTGCTTAGTTTCTTCATTAATACCACTACACTCCTTGTGGTTTAGACTATCTTCACATATAATGTCGATTTTTTCAGCATTCAAGTGCCCAAGCTCCTGAACTTTGTTATACTCATAAACATACTATGATGTGCTTGGACAATCTTCTCCTGTTGTACTTGAATGTACTGACAAGAGGTCTTTCTACAGCATAGTGCCTAAAAGAGCTTCAAATTTGTCTTATAAATTAGGGGTACTATTGCACTTACATTCAAATGAACTCTCAATTTCTGGAAGTCCAGCACTCATCTGTAAGTGATAACTATTTCTCATTTCCTCAGCCATATTCAGAGCTCTATTGTATATTCAGGATATTTACATTGATACTAATTGTGATATTTGGCATTCATTCTTTATCATAATTCTGTGATGCGGGAGAGTGTTCTTATACTCAGGGGGAAGAAAACGAGTGTCAGCAAGAGGTACCTGTTTAGCTCTCGTATGTGGAGAAGTAATTATTGGCTTAGACAGTCAACACAGTATGGTTAAGATCAAATGCCCAGGTGGTATACTCTACCTCTTAACTTTCCTTGAGTGCAAATCAGCTTAGTTAAGTCATTGTAGTACTTTCCTTGCTGCCAGTGCAGTAGCAGAAGACTACAGGATGAAGAGTTACAATGAAGATTCATTTTCAAGTGCACAATTATCCTGCCTCTTACAAACACATCATTTGTCAGCAAATATATTTTCCTCTCTTGTTTTTTCATTCTTCTTCTATATGACTGAGGAAACATTTTCTCAGTTAACACACTTAGGGCAGAAAATGTTTAGAGTCCACAGAAAAGTCTGTACCAAGAGTTGTTTTGTTTCTATATTGGGAGTAGATTGTGTAAAGGAGTATTAGGATTAGGTTATATAAAACACCGACTGTCCTTGATTTCTTCGATGGTCAGAATTGAAACAATGTAAGTGGAATTTGAGTACTCACTAAATTATATTAAAAATGTTTAATTACTTAAATGTTTAGTCAGTTGCTTTATATTTTGTGATCTATATGCTTTTTTCCAAAATATAATCCAAGTTTTTATGCCACAGAGAATGTAGTCTCTGACTTTGAAAATCAAGACCTGCGGTTTAGTGCTCGCAGTGGCACCTTGAACCAAAGCTGTCAGTAAACCAGGAACCTCTGAAACTGTTACTCATTTGTGTTTTTTCCAGTTCAAGTTCTGGTTGTCATATCACAGCAAAGCTGGATACGTACAGACCAAGTGTAAATGTAGGAAACTATGCTTTACTTAGGGAGAGTACTCTATTACAAAATAGAGTAAAGTTAATTCCTACAAGTTTCTCCTTTCTTTGTTTCAGTTGAGAATTTGCATCAATTCTACATACCAGAAGATACCAATGAATTTGGAATCCTTACTGAAACAATTTTATTTTACTTTTTTTTATCTGTAGAGGTAAAGAAATCACCATTTATAATTTATAAAATATTTCTAGTCTCCAAACTTTCCTACCTTAAATTTATTTTGAAATTTGTGAGTGAAAAGTTTTTTTTTTACCTATTGCTATACTGCAAAGCAGGCAATACCTTTCTGTTTATGCACTTTGAAAAGTTCACATGGAGATGAATCCCTGTGGTTTGTCTCAGTGTAACATGCTCTTTATCCTAATATTTAATGACTTCCAATAATCATTCCTCTGGTACATAGAAAACCTTTTGTCCCGCCTTTGAAATGTGCTTATCTTTCTTTCTTAGAAAACTGTGAAACAGAAGTGATCAAGGGAGACTCTTGATTCCAGAGAGACTGATCTTGAAAGCAAAGAGGAACATCACAAAGGGATAGGCATGTTTTTGTGCTTGTTTCCACGGGCCATGGGACTAGATAGTGACGTTTATATCGCATTCCCAAATGATGGATGAAAAGCGCATTGTTCAAGGATTGGAAGTAGTGAGATTCAACAGAGTGAAATTTTCTTTGATGGAATGATGTTTTTATGGGGTACGTAGTTTGCTCCAACCACCAATAGAATAGGTGCCTATTGCATGTCAGCATATTTACATGAAGTCAACTTATAAAATAGATGGTCATGATTGCCTTCTGTTTTATTGTGTCCTATTGTCAAAGGAGGTACCACTGCAGAACTGCCTCATGTTAGTCAAGGTCTTGGCAACAGATCTGTAGGAAAAAGGGTCTCTAATTTTCCTTGCTGGTGTATAGCCATGTCTCTGAAGTACATGGTCTTAGGCAAAAGCTGTCTTCCATATAAAAAGGCTTGGAAACATAAGAGCTTTTTTTGCCTCCTGTTCCTCAAGGCCCTGGAATAAGTGTTCTACTGCATTTGGGAAATGTGGAGAAAAATAAAAGGCACTAAAATAGTCTGTGTCATTTTTTTGTGTCACATGACCTGGTTGCAGTCGGTAATTTTAAGCCTTTCAAGACAGCAGAACAAAGGAATCTAAGGCAATTCGTATACTTCTGAAACTATACATGCACCCCCAAATACTTTTGAAATAATTGTTTTTATAGGTCTCCTGTGCTGTTTCATACACTTCTAAGGTACTACATTATTCTGCATGCTGTTATGACATATTTTCTTGTGCAATCAGTAGTCAGAATGCGTGAAGTCTCACAGAATTTCCTTGGTGGGATCTTCCATCTGCTATGGATCAAAGGTCAGCAAATCTCTGTATAGTAACTATGAAACACAGGAATACCACAGAAAGAAGCTTCAAATTAAACTAGTTTGAAGATTTAATTTAAATACACTAATGAAATAAGCAAAAATATATCTGTCACAACCATTCAGCATGCCAACCCTACTATCTACTAAAAGTTCCCTATTGCCAAGCTTCAAAGCAAGTGTCATCTCTTAGTTATTCCTTAGTTAAAAAGTTAAAGTTCATACAGCTAGAATACTCAGGTCAGATTTTTATCATCTTCCTGCCACATTCATGCATTCAGCAGTAATTCGATAAACAGCTCAATTTTTTTGCTCGTAAGCTGGGATTTCTGTTCAAAGATTTAATTAAATACCTTATTTTGTGCACGTTTATTTAATACTGTGGTGTAATGGCAGCACAGTAATGTGATGTTTTATGATGGATCATGTGCAAAATAAAATAGTTCCAATCTTCTATTTAAGATTAGGATACTAATCACAAGAAATGAGAAAAAAAGACAAACCCTTTTACATATTCTTTCAGTGACAAATTGTACTCCATTATAAAAATAGAGAAAGACAAGAAAGCACACTAGTTTAATGCAGTTTATGCATGTATATTCTTTTTACCTTTCTAAGTAGAAAATTGTTTCAAAAATAGGATTTATCTGCTTAGAGATGTATTCTTTTTAAAGGAAAGCAGACTGTCAGTGGATGTAGCAGTATATTTTTTTGAGGTTTTGGTTGGGTAGCCAAAGAAGAACATCAAGGGCTTAACATTACAATAAAGAAAAGTGAAATCAGCATTCTATGTGGAAAAGATCAGGAGTGTCTGTCAGTTCTGTGCCTCCTAGTCTGAAATCTTCACATCACTAAGCACAGATTTGCAACTGGAGAAACATGGTCAAAGCATGTTCCTCATTAACAGGTGTTTACTTGAGATGATACTCTC
>NW_010565710.1:0-1746 GCF_000687285.1 Phaethon lepturus
TGGTGCTTAGCTGCTGGCTGGGTTTAAACCACAGTGGTCCTTTTTGGCACCCAGTGTGGGGCACAAAGGGCTGAGATAGTGACAGATTTGACTAGAGCACGTTAAAACAAATTTAAGCATTCATTATTTTAGTTTAAATGTTGCTGGTTATAATGTTGCTGTTTTTGTTCTCAAAGTTGTGTTATGTAACACCTTACTTGCCGTATATACTGTTTGTCAGTGTTTATGTGGGGTTTATCACCTCTGGGCATTGAATTATGGTTCTTGCTTTGCTGTTCTGTATAACACTGGCTTATGGTATAAAAATCATTGGTCGTGAGACCAATTTGATATTTGTACTCAGCAGTGGCGGGGGGGGGGGCGGGGGGGGGGCAGCAACGGCGGCTTCATCTCTGTACTTCAGGAGCCATCTATCAGAAGCTATTAATAATTAAACTTTTTACCTTTTCTCCTTGGAGAGCCAATTTACAGGGGAGTCACATTCTTTCACATTCCCCTTCTCCTCCAGGGTAGTTACAATAGCTCTTGAGAATTTTGAATATCCTTGGGATGTTCAAATGAGCATGCTCCTATTGCTAGGTTTCCTGAATGTGTTTCAGGTCTTGATCAGGGTTAAAGAACAAACTATTTAAACAAGAACACCGCATCTGCTACCAGTGCTTGGTGCGGATGCAGGTGCTCTGCAGCTACTCCAACCCTGGCGATGGGCACTGCAGATGAATTAGAGAACCAATCTGTGCCACTATCAGCCGCCCCTATCCACAAGAAGAAATGGACACGAAACTCAGCTCGTTTAGTAAAGGATGATGAAGAAGGGCCATCATGAAAACCAGAGAAGGAAGAGGCAGAACCAGACAGAACCACCCAATCCCTAGCCCCAAGTGAGCTGCAAGATATGCAAAAAGACTTCAGCTGTCGTCCAGGCGAGCACATTGTCATCTGTCTGCTCTGATGCTGGAATAACAGGGCCAGTAGCCAGGAATGACAGGGTAGGGAAGCCAAGCAGCTGGGATCCCTGTCTAGGGAAGGGGGCATTGACAAGGCAATTGGAAAAAAGACGCAAGCCCTCAATCTCTGGAGGTGACTCCTTTCTGGCATGAAGGAAAGGTATCCCTTCAAGGAAGATGTTACATGTCACCCAGGCAAGTGGACCACCATGGAGAGAGGTATCCAGTACCTGAGGGAATTAGCCGTGATGGAGGTGATTTATGATGACCTGGACAACACAGATCCAGATGAAGTCCAGTGCACATGATCCATGTGGCGGAAGTTTGTATGGAGCGCACCATCGTTGTATGCCAACTCATTAGCAGTAATGACCTGGAAAGACGAAGAGGGACCAATGGTGGATGAATTTGCTGGCCAACTCCAGCAATATGAAGAAAATCATCGTTGTATGCCAACTCATTAGCAGTAATGACCTGGAAAGACGAAGAGGGACCAATGGTGGATGAATTTGCTGGCCAACTCCAGCAATATGAAGAAAATCTCTCCTCTTCCCTACAGGCCTGTGTCTTGGCTGTGGAAAAACTCTCCGAGAAGTCTGATAAACCTGTTTGAAAAACTGTTCCGGGAGTTCCAGCAACTCAAAGAGAATATATCCTACTCCCCACCTGTACGGACCAGTATCTCAGCTGTTAGGAGTAAGCATTCATCTGCTCAAGAGAGAGGATATAGGGGGTACACACCTTGGGCCACCCTGTGCCTTTATCCGTGTGTGGAGTAATCGCTGAGGGGCACTTTGGA
>NW_010565711.1:0-1636 GCF_000687285.1 Phaethon lepturus
TGTATGTGCCCGGCTGCTGTAGCCTATATAAGGAATTACATGAACATGACGGACTTAAGGGCTGCTGTGGGGTTGTTGGGGTTTGGGTGGGGGTTTTTTCCCCCCCTCCTTTGGTACGTGTGTTACTTTAAGATGCATTTGGAAGGTACACGGTGGGGGGAATAAACACTCGCAACACCCACTCTCTACTTATTTTCTGGGAAATGGAGAAGTAGTTGGGTTCTCGTAGCGACTCTTCGCAAAAGGATGTAAAAGCAGGAGATTTTGTAACCTTCCTTGGCAATTTTAGCTTTCATGTGGCATTTCCTGCGCCGGGTCACGGATAGGAAGGCTTTCGCCTGAGGTCCGAGATGTTTTCATACGCGGTGAACAGTCTCCGAAATAGATCGGAGGCGCGATCGGCGCTTCTTCTCTCTAATCCCGACTGTTCCCGGCGTAACGCGGTGATAAATAACGGCCTTTCCAGGGGCTGACAAGCTGGTCAGATTGCTTTGAACTTAGGAGGGGGTTCTCATTTTTGCTGTGTGCGTTTTCTGGCAAGTATTTTTGTTTGCACGCTCACGTTATTAATTCCTTCTCCTAGTGTAAATGTTTATATTTAGCTCATGATGTGGCTGTGCTAAAGGTAAGTTTGGAAAGTGCTTTTCTCTTTACCTTATTAAAAATGTTGATGATCAGAGAAAGGGGCTTTTCTTGTTGCTGACGACATGTGTGTGACATGTGAGTCTGAACCACCCAGCCTCTGTGCAGGAGCTGTAAACATGTTTACCTGAACAGGAAAGAAAATGGATTTTTCTCTTAAAGATCCAGAGATATTCATATCATACTCTTAGAGCATATCAACAGATGACTTGAGATAGAAATTTTCTGAAAACCTAGCTTTTGAAATCAACGGGGAAAAGAGATTCTTGATCGCTGCAGCAAATGGCAACTTGTGCAGGTAGAAAAAAAGATGGTGTTTAGTTTTCTCCTGCATGCATGTCAGCCCCCTCCTGTCTGCTGCTTTCATTCTCAAGGGAGGGATTTATTTACCACGCTTGCTGTCAGTTTTTTTCCTTTGTGCTTAATATTACAAAACCAGATTTGAGGCTGTTTAGCACAAAACGTTTTGTCTGCAGCATGTATCACTTGCAGAAAACAATAGGTGTATAAGATGTGGTATCATCCCAGGTATCTTTCATCTTCATCACTTTTGGACCTCATCACTACACCCGTTTTATTACAAAAAGCCTCTGAGTCTTTATCAACTAATTCTGCAAGGTAGAATTGTAGCATGTTTTGTTTTAGGCTGGTTTTGGTTCCTTTTTGAGGAATTAAAACCAACTTAAGTCATTGTGCATCGAAGCATCAGGATTGGTTAGGTAATAGATTCTGGATAATAGAGGTTTCTCAGCGGTCGGTTTATGTTTGACTTGCAAATGTTTACTAAAGAAAATGGCTAGGAAAATGTTAACCCTTTAACCTTTAAAATAAATAGGTATGAGACTTATTTTTCTTCTCAATCTCTGAATGCACTTTGCTCTTATAGGTGAATATCTTCTGTTAATGAGAGATCAGCGTACCAGGAGATGGTTCAGCAACCAGCTTGTTCGTAGTATAACCAATATTACACTGTTCCAGTTACCTCCCCCCCCCC
>NW_010565711.1:1686-2219 GCF_000687285.1 Phaethon lepturus
AGATTAATATTAGAGAGAGAGTGCACTTGACATCCAGTATACCAGTTAATAATAATGAGCTATGGCGTCGAGTTGTTATACTGTAAACTTCCCTTCTGTTTATCTGTTGATAAACTTATCACAGCTATTCTTGTACTGTAAACTCTTGTTTAATTCTTTTTTTTTTTTTTTTCTTCTCCTCCCTTTCTGTGTTTGGGAGCCAGAACTTACAGCTGCCATTCTGGTGCATTAGCTGGAAAGACAGTTTTATCTTCTTAACTCTAGAGCTGGTTCCTTTTCTACCTTGTTTATTGGCCCCTACAGGAGATCAGCAAAAGAGCAGATTGCCACTGTCATTAAAGCCTCCACTTACAAGAAAATCTGGCACTTCATACCTGAAAAAACTATCCTGTGTCATTGTCCTCGCTTCTGGCCAGCACACAAAAACATCCGCTCACCAAAGGAGTTAGAGAAGTGTTGGGGACGATAGCACCGTTCTGATGAAGCAGGAACACAGTGCTGATTGGGAGTCTCTCTTCCCATCTAACTCTTTC
>NW_010565711.1:2250-11964 GCF_000687285.1 Phaethon lepturus
CCCCCTTTTCTGATAGCGAAATGGGGAGGAGAAAAGAGGGATGTGATTTTTGCCAGTCATCCGCATTGCCACACTGTGTGAATCCTGTGTGGACTTTAAATAGATTCACTATCAGCAAAGGTTTTGTCATTCCGAGTTGGCTTGCAGGATCAGGATTAGTTGTTTTCTTAGCATCCCTTATATATATTATAGGATTGTCTTAATTCTTATTAAACAGCAAAACTAAAAGTAACACATCTTGTTCTTCAGCAATGCTGTGAGACAAGTAAAACAAGCAAAATATTTAAAACTTCCCTTACTAGAAGGTTAAAAAGATAGCAACCTGTTATACTGATGTTCTGAAAATCATGTAAGTATGCCCTCAGGTCCTTAGAAGCACATTTAATGGTAAAAAGAAGAACGTATGAAACTAAGTGAATTCTGCATGCTGTCAAGTATGTGTGAGGGAGAGAGTATGAGGCAGGCTTTTTCTTTTTTTACCCCCTGGTAACAGTAGGTTCATTACTTAAAGGTTATGTAGATTGACTTGCTAGAGTGCTATTTCAGTTGCTTTACAGTTGGATTTCCTCTCATTTTATTTTTATTAGATAATAATTTCATATAAAGTTTTGTTACAAAGCTAAGGACTGTAAGAACATCATGAATGCCTTTGAATAAGGCAAAAGCGTGGCATATTTCTGTTAGCTCCAAGGTGTTAACTGCTGGCAGCATGGCAGGTGTTAGTGACGCTTGGGATACAACATTCCTTGTCGTGCCTTTCTTCTCATGTCCCCCTCCCTTTCTTTTTCACTAGGTATCATGTTTTCACTCCAGCATTAATTTAAATTTGCAATTTGGGAATTGAGGAATGTAGCCTGAGTTAAAATTCCAGGCACAGTGAACAGGTCTACATGGACAATTGAATTAACTGTTTTGAGTCCAGGGAAATCTTCTCTCTTATAAACAAGTGATAGTTCTGTTTTAAAGTTAACTACTGAAATATAATGAGAATACGCTTTAAATTGTCATTAGCTCTTCATTTTTCTCTCTGTAATCAATGCCTGTTGTTTTAACAGTTGTGAAGCAGGGTGTTTAAGGTAATTAGCTACCTGAGGCAGGGTTTTTTAAGGTGATTAGTTGCCTGAAACAGTTTTCCTTGCTCATAGGACTCTGGTAAACATGCTGCTGAAACAGCTGATGGAAAGTGGCAAGTAGATGAAACTTGCCCTCTAACATGGGTTCCCCTATCACAGAAGTCATTCAGATTACATTTTTTTAGTTAAAAGCCTGAAGATTTGACTTCTGTGAACTCAGTCCAAATTTTCTGTTGAACGTTTTCTGTTAGATCAGATATCCCTCCCCATGGAGTCTTTCTGTGGACTTTGGGCTTTATGACAGGTCCCGTTAATGGCAGCGTTACTGATTTCGGTTAGGCCCCCACTCTCTGTAAGCGAGCTCCTCCGTCGGCAGTGCCAGGGGCAAGGGGCTCTGCAGCCGGCTGTTCCTCTGCATCCCTCCCCTCTGGGAGTCAGGTGGTGGCATTAACCTGTCAGTTCTTCTTATAGAAGTTTTACAGGAGCGGCGGGAGAGGCTGAAGTAAACTAAAGTAAAAAATCAGTGCAATGGTTTTCTTCATGTGGAAACATCTGTTTTAATAGGGTTTAAAATGCCAGCGAGGGATGGCAGACATTTTTAACAGGCATGGGACTCTTACTATGTTAAAGAAATAAAACCAACTTCTGTGAAGTTTCGGTTGTGGGGGTTTTTGTTTGGTTGTTTTTTAGCTGATTTTTGAGCAACTGCTCTCTATTGCAGGGAGACTGATGGAACTACAGTATCTAGCTATATGGCTCTTAAAAATCCCAGCTTTTAAATTTGGTCATTATTATTTAGCAAAAATTTGAGCTCATTGCTTTCAACTCATTAGCTGTTTGTAGTAATTTCAGAAACTCTAACTAATTGATACTGCAAGCTAATTAGAATACGGTGTGCTTCGTTGACTGTAAATCCAATATTTAACAGTACATACTGCATCTCTGGTGATCATAAAGCTTCTACTCGTGATAGGTTTCACACAAATACACAAAACATGAGCTTGAAAAACCTAAATAATTCTGTAGGCTTTGATACCAATTTTCAAAATACAGTTCCAGATGAACCTTCAACTTCTTAATATGAATATTGCTGAAGTTCTGCTCATACTTATCAATGTTTTTCAAAAGGGCTCACCAGGTAGGATCTTCTCCATTATGGGCAAGTAAGCAGGACCTGGCTTACATCTGTGGTCTCAGAAAATTTGGTGCTTCATTCTGGCAGCTATAATAGGCCTGTTATTTTTGAGAACTAAATTCTCAAGTGACTTACCCAAGGTCACACAGGAAGTCCATAGCAAGACTGAGTCTCAATCCATTTTTAATCCTTGGGACTACCCTTGCATTTGGCTTGATCTAGAGCCTTAAAGAGAAAGAACAGATTTATGATTTAGCTGTTACTATTCCTTTTAGTGTAGGTATTTAAACTTCCATATTTATTGTCTTGAATTACTTGTACTTTGGCAAACAAGTGACGATATGCAAAACTCAATTTTCTCTTTAGTAATTTTTAGATGCTATTAAGATAGCATCTTCACTGGTGGTGTTTCCTGTGTGTGTAGTCAATGCTGATGTAGCAATGTGCCAGATGTCCTCTGGTGGTTTTTGTGTTCCCAAAATTTAAGTTCAATGATACGTAGGTAAACAAAAGTAAAACACAACAGGAGGCAATTGAGGTGTTTAGAAGACGTTTTCTTAGAGGTTAACATCTGGGCAGAGATGATTTAATTGGATATTGGTTTTGTTGGGACAGTAATGACTAAAGAAGAATCTTAGCATGTAGCTGGTATTTCTAATAATTGAAAATGATTGCTTGGTAAATAAAAAAGCATAAATCCTCCTTAAAAAAAAAATTCCCTAGAAATGCATAAATAAATGTCAAGCCTGAAAAGTCTACTTGACTGGGACAAACACATGCCAAATTTAGGTTTTACCACTGCTACTGTTTGTGTCGGGGCTGCCGCTGCTAAGGTGGAGGCAAATGGGAAGTGGCTGCGGGTGCAGGTGGGTGCTGCTGCTGCCCGGGGGGCCTGGGCAGCGCGAGGCAAGGCGGCTGCGCGGAGCAGCCGGGTATCCGCGTCAGTGAAGATGTGCGCTTAGCTCTAGTCGCGAGACAGTGCGATAGATAGTTGTGACAGGGACTCTTTCTTGTTGAGGGAAATGCTGTTTGAAATCCTTAATAATTAAAAAAAAGAAAACCCAACAAAAACCCCGAGCACACCACGGAGAGCAGAGCGGGGGATGTATGAGTGGGCAGGAGCGCGTGCACGAGACAAAGAGCGTGCGTGGGAAGGAGGGAGGACGGAATTGGGGCGGGAGTAGTCTGCTGCTCACTGAAGGTCTGATACCTTACTTCTGATGTACCTTGGTGGCCTTCCAGGGAGTGATGAATCTGGTTCCTCCTTGGCTGCACAGGAAGATCACAGTGGGGAATAGCTTTGACCTCAGCTGACCAGATGATGCCTTGAAACACTGGAATTGTTGGAGGTTTCTTTTTCTTGGGGGGGTGTGTGTAGTTTTCTGTAATGCTTTCTGCTTCTGTGTTATGTTGGGAAGTTTTTTAAAACTCTCACTAGGCCATCGCCTCTTCTGATCGAGTCCATTTCTTGAGCGAATTATCAAGTGCACAGGTATTTCTCACAGTCTTGGTTTGCTTTTCTGGCTGTCTAATTCCTAATGCCATATTTTTAAGTTATTGGAAAGAGTAACAGAAGTTTGATATTTTTAAAAACAGTTCACAGTTGTAGCTTTTTAATCTTTGCTTGCCCTCCTCTTTTAAAGAAGGACTAGGGTTATTTTCAGTCTTCCTTTTGTGTTGAGCCTCCATTTGTTTGTTTAATAATCTGTTGTCCCTTTCTTGCATAGATAAGTAGAATTCCTGTGTGGCAGTTGAGAAAAATGGGAACCACAGTCAAGAAGATGAGACCTGATGGATTAAATACTGACTACAGTTAAATGCAGAATAGCTTTATAAATGTATTTCCTGTACTCCTGAGAAAAATACTACCCCCATCACCACAGTATGTAAGCACTTTTCAGGCAGTAAAAATACACCTGCTGGGTCTTCTCTTCCTGTATCTGGGCCTGTACACCTGATTCCTTGGGCGAGTGCCTGACAGGTTACGTTCAGATGTTGGGAGGGTGGGTGGTGGTAGAGCAGAAAGAAGAAACTTGTTAAGTTTGTATCTTTACAAGTGGAGCAGCCGCACGGTGATTCAAATGTTGCAGTTGGTTGGTGCCGAACTTATTAACCAGGGTTCTTTAGTGGTGTACATTTGTCCCCAAAGGAACCCCAAATAGGGATGGAAGGAGGCTTTTTTTACCTTGCCTCGCTCTGTGCTTGTTTGTCATGCCATTACTGTAATGTAACTGTATCTTTTATTTTAACGTGCTTTTCCAGAGCAACAGAAGTTAACTAAAAATATGCTTTCTCATCTTAAGAAGTCAGTACTGTTTGAAAGCAGCCTGTTTCAGTTCTCTCCTTTTCAGCTGTCATTCCCAGCTGTCACAATCTCCTTGATGTGAGGACTTTACCCCTGTTGTTTCAAAGCAGTTTCATTAACAACTGCTGTCACCAAAGGTTAAAAACTTGAAAACTGGCATCCTTTGTTGCTTCCCTTACAAATGTTTGCTTTCTGTTTGGTAGCATCTTCCTCATTGCTCTGCCTTCAGTATGCTCCATCTATTCTATTTTTGGAGAACTATGTAAAGCAAATGAACATGTCTAATGATGAATGTATTCTTCCGGATGTGTTAGGGGGCTCAATTATGACTGAGGAGAGAGAGTAAAAAAAGATAAATTTTATCCTGTGCTGAGATGACATTCCATCGTATCCAATTAGGATCTGTAAGTGTGAGCAGCAGTCCTTCTTGAGTGAAAGGACATGTAAAATTACTTCTTCAAATGCTAAGAACACCGTATGATACTGGAGTGTATCAGAAGGAAAAGAAACAACTGTTCCTTAACTACCTCTTATGTACTTCTTTAAAATATGTTTCTGGATTTGATACAGATACCCTCTGTCTTTCTGCAAGCTTTTCTGTTTTTTAGCTTCTCACAAGTCAGTCATTAGATAGGAACGTTGCAGGAGCTGGAAAGAGCGCTGGAGATAAATGGATTATAAACCTGGCCTTTCACCATGATCCTGAGAGTGACTTTCATGGGTGACACTTGAAATAAAGGGGTTAGAAGAGTCTGATGTGGTAGAGGGAGTATTTTTACCTATGAACTAGTGTGCCTGTCCTTGTTAGGCTCAAATGCTACTTGGGCCAGTGATGCTAGGGAGCACCTGCAGTTATTGTGATATGAAATGTTCTCATCATTTCAGCAAATGTCTCTTTCAAATTCTGACTGACAGACAACTGGCAGACACTGAGGGCAGTTTTCTGTTCCATTTTGTAAAACATCTGTCCACAGAGTATAGATGGGAGAAAGCAAAACAAAATTATAAAATATCACAAGTGTGGCATGATTGAAAAAGGCCTGAGGAAATCTATTCCATCTGAAAAAGTGTAAACTAAAGAACAGAAGAATCAGACCTTAGATACAGGCATTAGGTTACTTTTAGCTAAACTGGTAGATTTGATCTAAAGCAGCAGGTTGGGTTTTTTGTTTGTTTTCCGAACACCTTCCCTCTCCCACAATCTAACATAATTTTTCTTAATGCTCAAAAACACCGGGGAGATGAGTTGTCCCTTTTCCCTAAAAACAGTTGCTTTTCAACAGTTTTGCTCAGTGCTTTGAGGAATTTCTGTCTTGTGTCTTTGCAGGTATGCATTTTCCATCTTCGCACTTTCTAGTCCATTTTATTCTTTCTCTTAAGTTCCTGTATGCTATCTACTGTAAGTCATGTGAAGTTCTAGACTGGAAAAGGAGGTACTATTCAGAATCTGTAACCTGTTTATTCATCTGTCCTGTTTTATTTATGTCTTTCCATAGCCTTTCCTTTTTTTCATAGTATTCCTGGTACAGCTGTTCGGTAAATTCAAGCAAAATAGAACTAGATGCATACTACTGGATTCATTCTTACGTTATTGTTCACAGGAAGGACCTAGGTACAGTTGGCCCCGCAAAGAGCATGAGATGGTGAATAAGGACTTAGAAGCACATTTGGAGCTGTAATGACTGGCTTCCTTCCCTGTTGCTGTCCCTTCCCCTTCCTTGCAAAGCGTTTTCATTTGAAAAACTAAGGTGTGGTCATTGGGCATATCTGTTCTCAACTTCCAGTAATTTTTTGCTCTACTGCTGAGCTACACTGTAATTACATATGCAAATGTAGTATTTTTTTCCCCTCTTACCTTGTACATGTGGGAGAGAAAGATAAGGTTGCAGAGTACCGCCAGGGATGGTGCTGCTCTTGAGGTGCTGCAGATGGCCACAGGAGGAGAGAAGTGCTCATTCTGCAGGACAAGACTCATTGGGGATTTCAGAACTTCTGTGACTCAAAGGCAACAAGAAAACAGTGTTCTTGCCAACTATAAACTTTAGATAGAAGCAGACTGTTGGACGACTTGTTATGATAACCTATTTTGATGCATTCTGAGTGCTGAGAGTGCATTTGCATTTACAATCAGAATTTGTTTTGTAGACATAAATATGTATAGTTATTATATCCAATAATTTAATACATTAGGCCAGCCTGAATGCTCCCTGTAGTAACACAAGGTAAAATTCTGTTGTTCATAACAGTGCTGTAATGATACTAAAACCACAGAAACTATTTCTATGGAAAAGACTATTCTAAAAACTTTTGCTCTTCATGGTAAGCCTTACCTTGTACTTTTTCCAGGTTTTAAGTTGACTGACATACCGTATTCCTGAAACCCTAGGTATGTCTTACAACAAATAGTGGAAGTAAGATAGAATCAGTTCTATATCACAGTCAAAATGCTGGGAGGCTTTTTCTGCACAAAAGTGGAATAATAACTTAAACAGAAATGAGAAGCAAAATAGAATTGGTAGTTGTAGTGTAGGAAAAAGGAAATAGTTCCAATGACACATAATGCGGTATAACATGCCATAGTTCTCTCTATTTCACCACGTGATTAATCATGCCTTCAGGGATCAGCCTGCATAGCTGATGTAGTTATGCGATGGAGAGGGACTTCTTAAAAGGATGAGCCAGGTTTGTACCTGGCATGTGAGTGACTAAAACTAGGCAGACTTTCTGTTTCTATGAGCTAAGCCAGTTCACACAAGAGGGACAATTTTAGCTTTCCAGGTGCAAAGGATACATATAGGCTTAGATAAATAAAAATCATGACACACAGCAGAGGTTTATGAACCTGACAGAAAATTCTTACGAGGTATTTGATGCAAACTGTTGTCTGTAGATCTCATGCTCAAAAAATATATTTGCCAGTACTGCTTGTGACTCTGCTGAAATGCTTTCCTTCAGAAACAAAATAAGTAAGGTAATTAAGAACTCCAGCAAATATGGGCATTTTCTTTATTTTGGTATGAAGTGTCAAGCCTTCTCCATTTAATTACCCCATTTAATTATTTTTAAAAAAACAACTTGAAAGCTTCTTGTTATGCAATATGATACGCAAATCATTTCACTGCATTTGGTTTTGCATATGTGTGGTGTCACAATAGTTTAGGATATAGGAGAGAATATACAACTTTTTTTAAAAAAATCTGAGTTCTTTTCTGAGCAGGTAAGAAAACAGAAGTGCTGAAATTGAAATCTTGCCAAATGTCTTGTTCTAATAGCTTACAATTGCATATATTTAGCCCTTATTTCATCTTTCTAACTTTTGCCAATACTTTTTAAACATTTTGAAGGTCTTGTATAGAACATCTTCAGAATAGAAAGATATTTGTGACTTTTCAAGTTCCAAGATGCTCACTTACATTAAGGCACAAACCTGGAAGGCTCTACTCAACAGGCATCCTAATTAAGCTGCTTTTTTTTTTTTTAAATGTCTTTAGCCTATCTACTTTTAAAGAACTCATATGTCTTCCTTCAACCACAGAAGCATTAAGTAGGGCTGCAGTCAAATGTGTGCCTTGTTGGTTCTTGGGTCTACTGGCAAAACACTTTACAGCTGAAGTGTGTGCGCGCATGCGCAACCATGTGTGCTGCTTTCCTGCCTTTTCCTTTTGTCTGTCAAGCTTCTGGCTGATAGCAGATTAGCCATCTGAATGTGGGCAGCAAAGAGTAATGGGCTGCACAAAATGCCTGAGGCTTCTTGCATACAATAAAATGACTCCATTATAAAGCAAAAAATGACAAGCCTGCCATGGAGGATATCTGTACTGGGGAGATGGAGAGAGTAGCCTTCGGTTTATGATCATGTTAATGGGTGTAAAATAAACTTAATTTTTTTTCAACTGTCAAAAGTATTTCTAGGTGCTTTACAGAGTAGTGCTGAAGATCCTTCTAGCAGGAAAACACTAATGAGCTAAATGGATGTTGTACTACTAGCTGTTCCTGATCGCTATATATGTGTGGGGGAAGGAAGGGAGTAATAGCATGATGGCTCAATTTCATTTTCAACATATGGGTGTATTTTTTTAATTTTTTTTTTTATTTCTAGTGTTTTGATTAGTTACAGGATTACATAATCTGCCCTGCAGAAGTGTGTTGGGTTTATTAAGTCTTTTGGAAGATGTGCTAATACAGATTTGAAGGAAATCGGGCCAGAAACATGGCTGGCTGAGACAGAGGGAATCCAGATGTTGGAAGAGGATATAAAATATAAAGCTGTAGTGAGCTGGATCAAGCAGAGGCCCAAGTCTGTATGCAGAAGCACACAGTAGCAGGAAAAATAACTAGGATTCCAATCAAGGTTTTTGACAGTTATACTTGCCCACTAAAAGAATCTACTGTTTAAAAAAAACACCTTTCAATTGTCTACAGTATACTGTGTCCGTAAAGAGCAGTGTCTGCGCTTGCCCTCCGAACTTACAGCTTTCAAGAAGATTTTTCCTTTGTTTGTTTTGCAGCATGCAAGCTCTAAAAGGTGCTCTTGTCCGCGCTCCACACCCCCCCACCCCCCCACCCCCCCCCCCCCCCACCCCCCCCCAAAAAAAGGTGTGCTACTTTCATTTATGCTAAATGGGGAATCTTCCTGGATTGCATCTGCTCAGGAAATGAAGACAACTTCTGATAAACATGGGCTTCCAACCTAACTGGCAAGTCAGCATAAAAACAGTTTGGCATTTAGAATATGGAAGAATTGTTAAAGCATGCAAAACTTGTCCTAAAATGCACAATTTTAAAGAAACCCTTTGGTATTTGTTTTAGTCTGTTTCTCTTGCTGGAGTCTGTTCAGTATGTCACTGTGGACACAACTTAAGTGTACTCTGGAAATCCATGTTTTAGCAACAAAATGTACAAATTACAACTTGTAATAAATAAAATGGGAATACTGTTTGAGTAACCTTTGTGTTATTTTTCTCGTTCTGTCAGCTGCTGCCAGGTCTCATTGTGGCTGTTCTGGACATATGTTCCATCTGTTACATGGACCGTGTCCCTTGAAGATATCCTTTTAGCTGCACTTTACACACCAACTCTTCCCCAGTCTCTTGAATTGATTTTCCTTAAGGGAAAACCATTCCTCAAAATGTGTACTTCATACATACTTCTTTCTCTCCCCTCCTTTCCCCCAGTAAAGTCTGCCCCCCCCCCCCCCCCCC
>NW_010565711.1:11995-15347 GCF_000687285.1 Phaethon lepturus
AGCCCCCAAAGAAAAAGGAAACAACTGGGAGTGATTTTTGAGACCGATTATACCGCAGAGCTCCACAGATGCTGCTCCCTTGACAGCAGTATTAATTCACTTTACATGCATTTTTATTTGCAGCTCAGAATTGTTTCTATGATCACATGAGCTTTTTACGGTGCTGAACACTGAAGCTGCTTATGGAGGAAGCTGGCGATAAAACAAAAGCTTAGTTAACTATCTCAAACAGTGGGTAGTCTGTAGATGGTGACAACTAAAGTACGTTCTAGGCTAGTTTATTAAGAGAGGATCTGTGGGGTTTTTCTCCTCTTTCCTTGCCCCATGTGATTGCTGTGGTTTACAGTAGGAAGCCACTAGTTTCTGCAGTCACAGGTGGAAAGGGAGGTAGTCACTGGGAGGTACTGCAAAGACGTTTGAGTAAAAATAAGAAAGGGAGCTCTTTTATGGGGAAAGGAGGTAGCTACATATTTTACAAATCTTTCGATATCTGTGACTTAATTGGCACTACTGAAAGCAGTATGTTGCACATTAATGCAGCTTAGGGAAGCTGTGTTTATTAATATGAATAAAAAAATCTAAAGCTAATCTCAAATTTTCTGTGATTTTTTTTTTTTTTTTGCTTTCAATAATCACACATCATACTGAGAAAGGGTCTTGTTGCCTTGGACCAGCCTGGTCTGATATAGCTACAGTGTTGTGCCATGGCTGGTTTTCAGGAACGATTTGGGAAGTTGCAGAATACCAGAGACGGAGTGGTAAAATATTTGAAAGCTCAGCTTCACTTAACCAGAAGGAAACATAGGAAATATGGTTTTTGTTATCTTAAAGGTATTTAGGTAATAGAGGAAAAAGAATTCTTTTGGCAGATAATTTTGCTATTTTCTGCGGTATTTAGGCTACAACGGTGGAGTAGTTTGTTCAAATACCATGTATGAGGAAAGTTTGCAGGTATGATAAATTATTCCAAATATTCATAAAATAAGTCTTGTGATGGGATATACCATGAAAGGGGCCAAAACTTACTGTTCTTGCTTCCTTAAGTGATTGCTCTTAACCAGTGGCAAGTGATATGGCATGTCAGTCTGACCAATTTGTAGACCATTTCCAAATTACTCTTTCAGACAAATTCACTGCAACCAGGAATTTTTGAGAACTTCAGCTAGGACTTGTACCTGCTAGTTTGAAAATAAATACTTAGTTAACTAGTGTGGTTGAGGTTCTTTATTTAAAAATACGCTAGTAAAATATAGTTACTAATAAACAGGATTACCTTTCAATTTTAACAGCTTTTGGCTTGATACTTAAGATCGCTTGTTGTTCCTTGTTGGCAAGTGTAGTAGACTTGGAATCTGAGTTTGGGACATATTAATTCTGGCCACCAGCCACAGAGCTATGGAGTGCCTGAGGTGGCGTGCAGGAGAAATCTCAAACCTGGAAATCCATATTTTTGAGGTTTAAACGGCAACCAATTCAGAATATTTATTACTAGATTTAACTTCAAATACAATGTATTTTAAAACTTCTGTGGACAAATAGTCTCCTCTGTAAGGTATCTAATGTACAAAATATGAAACTACAGAAGGCCTCGTACAAATGAAGGTGCAATGCTTGACACAAAATAAGATGTCTGGAGGATACAGGCCTGGAAGATGCCTTCTTGTATCCTCCCCCCAATTTTGCTTTCATGAAGCCTGATGGCCAACCCTTGGCTTAAGCTTAGACAAATGCAGAGCTGTTAACATGTGGAAGCACATAGGTTTTACAGTGATATGCTCTTGCTCCCTAGTTCAGCCCAGAACCATGCAGTTACCTCAGTTTTATTTGTCTGCTGTTTTCCATAGGTAGAACAGAACTGTGTTCCTGCAGTAGAAGAATTAGAGTATGTGTTTTTGTTATCTCAGATATTGTTTATTGCCATCTCTTCTATGTGTTGTAGGCCCGATGTGAATCCTGGTGACTCCAGTTTTGTGGGATTTCTGTGAATAGATAAGAGTCTCTTAGATGTGCTTCAGAGACAAATCTTAAAAAGCCTCATGTTTTTTTCCTTATCCTAGAATTGAGTAGTTCTTATTGGTACCATGTGGCTCTCGCTGCTGGATGAGTACGAGGCTCTGCATGCAGAACTGAACAATAACAAAGGTCATGGTTCATCTAGCTTGGAGGTGTTGCCAAGGTTAAGTCAGCCTATGCCCTGCATCAAAACTGCTTCCATAAAGAAAAAAAGGCAGGTCATTGCCAAGGGGAGACTCCCTTCTGAATGGAGCAGAAGACCCAATATGTAGACCAGACCCACTTCTTGGGGAAGTCTGCTGCCTCCCTGAGGCCTGGGTTAAAGATGTTGAGAGAAAGCTTCCTGCCTTGGTACAGCTCTCAGATTATTATCCATTATTGATTTTTCAGGTAGGCAGCAATGAAGTTGCAAAAAGAAGTCTGAGGACAATCAAGAGGGACCTCAAGGCCTTGGGACGACTGGTTAAGACATCAGGAGCACAAGTAGTGTTCTTCTGTATCCTTCCAGTTGTAGGGAATGATGAGGGAAGAAACAGGAAGAGCCAGCAGATCAATACCTGGCTCCGAGCCTGGTGTTACCGGCAGAATTTGGGGTTTTTTGATCATAGGTCGGTTTACATGACACCAGGACTGCTGGCTGTCTCCCTATCTTAAAGGGGAAAAAGGAATTAGCAGAGCTCATTGAAAGAACTTGAAATTAGATTTGAAGGGGAGAAAGGGGTAAAACCAGGCTCACTAGAGATAAACCTGGGTGTGGCACTCCAGTTTTTGAGCGACGGTGTGTTAGTGAGGTCCTTTGGTCTGCTGTCTCAGTGGAGGTAGGGGATGGAGATCCATGCAGCATCAAAAACAAAAGGGTAACTGATGTGTTAGAAACCACAGAAGTGCCTGAGAATGGTCAGGAATTAGGACTTCTCCCCATAAAAAGGTGGAGGGATCAATAGTCCAGCTGAAGTGCATCTACACCAATGCATGCAGCATGGGCAACAAACAGGAGGAGCTGGAAGCCATTGCGCAGCAGGAAAACTATAACATAGTCGCCATCACGGGAACATGGTGGGATGACTCGCACAACTGGAGTGCTGCAATGGATGGTTATAAAATCTTCAGAAGGGATAGGCAAGGAGGAAGAGGTGGTGGGGTAGCCTTGTATGTTAGGGAGTGTTTTGATTGCCTAGAGCTTAGTGGTGGTGATGATAGGGTTGAGTGTTTATGGGTGAGAATTGGGGGGAAGGCCAACAAGGCAGGTATAATGGTGGGAGTCTGTTATAGGCCACCCAACCAGGACGAAGAAGCAGATGAAATAGTTAGAAGTCTCACAATCGCTAGCCCTTGTTCT
>NW_010565712.1:0-1046 GCF_000687285.1 Phaethon lepturus
AGGACTGCTCTCAATCCCTTCATCCTCCAACTTGTATTGATACCAGGGGTTGCCCTGACCACAGTGCAGGACCCTTCGTCATAGTGTATGGAATATCCCTTTGGTCAATTTGGGTCAGCTGTCTTGGCTATGTCCCCTCCCAACCTTTTGATCTCACCATACTTCTGCCCTTGAAGATTTTTTGATCACACTTCTAGTCCTTTCTATAAAGACTTGATCACTTCAACCAGAGTAGTTTGGTGAGCTTCCCACTAAAGCTCTGGGGCCACTTGTGAATCATGTTTCAATTACTAAGAGCATACTTTGTTTGATTCCAGCTGAAGTTGGAAACAAACACTGGAAAGAATTATTTTCCATCAACTTTGACCAGGCTCTAAGTCTGAGGTTTCTTAGGAATATTATGGGGAGGTAAGAAGTGATGGTCTGTGGTACTTAAAAATCTACCCTACAGTTTTCCTATGCTCTATATCCATTATTCTTAACTTACACTTAAATCATAAGGTTTCTGAAGTAGAACTCATTCTCTTTGTCAGCTCTGGCTCCTAGAGTGAAGTTTCCAAGTATTTTTCATGATGCACAGAAAACAAACAGAAAAACCCACCCATCCCCAAAAAACCCATACACACACCAACCCCACTTCTAGTTTATTCAAACACATGACAACTGCAGAATGAGTTTACTCAACTGAGAAGGAAACACATTTGACAGTTGTGGCCTATAAACACTTGCTAATCAACTGACCTCAGAAACAGATACAAATTCTCGCCAGTGTATTTTCTTTAACTCTTCTTAGTCCACTAAAAGTGTATCTTTTTATTGATCTATTAAATGCTTAGTGTATTTTGATGTGCTCTTATGGTTAATGAGATTGTTGAAGGTATGCAAGGAATTAAGCTGGGGATATTGTTTAGTCTCTGTGAGCAGTTAACAAGGTGCAACCTTCAGGGAAGGAACAAGATAATCACGAAAGAAACACAACTACTGAACCTTGAGTGAACTATCCTAAATAACACACAATTAGCATATAATTGGCATAATAGAAACCT
>NW_010565713.1:0-2399 GCF_000687285.1 Phaethon lepturus
GCTTAGACTTTGAAACACATGTATATTTCAGTTTTAAGGAAAACACCAATATGGAATTGCTGTGATGTTAGAAGAAACATTAACTGTGGAAAATGATAGTGGAAAATAACATGACTGGATTAAAAGAAAAAAAAAAAAAAAAATAGACCAGAGCAACGACTTAGATTTATACTGCACACCACGAAAATATTGCTAACACAGATTTAAGTTTGCTTCATATGCGTGTTTGTGAGGAAAATAGCCACTCTCAGATGCACAAAACCAGGTTGTATAACCTAACTGATACATCTCATTACCCTAAGTGTGGGTAACACACCCAAGAGCAGAGAACTAAGAACTGTGAACTCATTTTGAACAGGCAAAGTGCAGTGCCAGGCTGTAGTTCCAGCTCAGATCCCCAGCACACTGAAACCACCCCAGTCCGACACTGAGCTAATTTAGCCTGCCTCTTAGTAGGACATAATTTGTGGGGAAAGCTGCATGCTGACACTCAAGTAGCTCTGCCATTCCCTGCTCCAGAATTAGCTTAGATACAGTATCCCTAGGACTTTCGGACCTCCGAGACGGTGAGTTCAGAGAGTATATTTTAAAAAAAAATGAAGGAATTAAGAAAGATGCAGAGGGAAGTAATTACCTTTTGTACCCTCTCTTTGTCCTGCACCAAGAAGGAGGAACAGAAGGACAGTCAAGCTTACAAGACAAAAAACCCAGCAAGAGAGCAGAGGCTGTGGCTCATTGGAATCCATGATTGGGGAAATCTGGTTGACCAGAATGATGAGCTCCCAGGACACAGCTGGTGTGGAGAGTGGATAGTGTTGGAAGAAAAAGTTGCAGGCAGGTCTCCAGGGGAATGTCTGCAGGGAACTTTATGCAACATGGTGTTACAGTCTTTTAGATGGATTTTCTCTCATATCTCAGAGGACAAAAACAGCGGTCATAAAATATTCAACTCTACTGGTGAATTTATTATTATGCCATTTTTTATTGATTGATTTTACTTCTGTCTTTAATACTTCATTTAGGTAAATCCAGATTATTTTTTTTCTTTAGCCATCTCTGCTTAAGGGTAGCTGATGGTGAAAGCACTACTCTGAGCTCTCCCTGTGGTTGCAGTCATGCTGCAATTACCTATGCCTGCCTTTCCCTGAGCTAATATGTTTTTGTAAAATACAAGGTCATCAAAACTGGGTATGATGTAGAATGAAGTTGCTTAGTTATTAAATAGATTTTTAAACAATTCAGCACCTATTATCAGTATTACAACATTTAATGAGTAACGGATCCATAGAGGTCTCAGATAGAAAAACTCACATAGTTTAAGACCTTTCCACCTGACAGCTATTCCAGCCATATCATATATGTTTCAGGGACACTCAGAAGTTATGGCATTTTCTGAAAAGATAATTTTGTTGCAGATTCACTTTCTGCTGAGGTAGATTTCTGAGCCCAAGCCCTCTGAGTGGTTTCCAGTCTTCTGGAAGGAGAAGTCTGAAGAGGTTGGGTTGGATGACTGTAAAATCTGCAGCAGTTACAGGACTAGTCACTACTTTGTAGAAATAGAAGATATTACTATGCACCTATTTCCTGAGCGTCTGAAACCTGTTTCTATTTTATTTTACATCACTGTTTACAGTATCATCCTGTTGATAGCTGATCAGAATAAATCACTCTCTGGGACACTGTCATCAAGGTTGTAAATAAAAAGCAAATACTAGACATAATAAAGTAACAGCCTAACTCATTAACTGAAAGGAGGACGTTTCAGAAAGTCACAATAACAAACTAGTGTTTAAAGAAAGCATCTTTCAAATTTTTCTGCACTGATAAGAGGAATTTCACTGTGAATTGAACTTCAAATTTCCATCTGCTACACCTGGAGTATTTCTGTCCTGAAGGTCAAAATAAAGATTTTATTTAATTTCTAAAGTGAGGATATAGCATGAGATATATATTGATGTATTTTAAGTCTCTATGACTACTCTGTGTTTAAAAACTACCCTGCATTTAATAACATTTCTATATTCAATGTGTTAGATTTTATTCAATAATCCACATGAGAACAAGACATAAATTTCCTAAATACAATTCTCCTTTCGTCATTCACTTTATGTTCATCAACTAGAACAGTATGTAAGACAAGTAAATTAAAAAATGCAAAATAGATTTAAAAAATCCAAGAAATTACATCTAGTCTGCTGCCTGCAAAAGGACAGTATTGGAACATCAGAAGATGATGGAAGAAACTAAAAACCAGGCTATACATTAAGCTTTTTTAAGATTTATTTATTCATCTCAGCCTAGCAACATATTATGGCCTGAAATTTAGGGGGTTGCATCACTTACATTTAGGGTTTACCTTTGTTCTTCTCTGAAGCATGTAAAATTGTACTCATGCTTCA
>NW_010565714.1:0-15783 GCF_000687285.1 Phaethon lepturus
TCATAAAGCAAATATAGTGATGGGTGACCAATATAATATATTCAGTGTTTCACCCAACCGATAATTTACGTCACACTCAGAATCTATCTTGTAAAACTGTAGATCTAATACAGAATAGCTAGTGAGATTTTTCTCTCCTCTTGATCACTGTACGTCTAATTTAACTGGTTAAAAAAAAAGGCAAACATCGTGAGATTTAGATAAAGATGGCAACAATGACTTCTACCGCTGACAGTTGTAGCAGGATTAATTAACAAAGGCTATGAACTTCTTGAGCTGGGCCCTGATCTTTCAGTTACACATGCTCGTAACTGTGCTGTAGTTTCCCAAAAGAGTGGAACAACTCTTCAACTTAGGTGTGAGCATGAGTAAAGGCATTTATGCAAGCAGTCTAAAGATAAATGATGAATGGAGGGGGCATTATTATTTGATTAATTATCAAACAGTATCATTTATAATATAGAAAACTACTTATAATTAAAGCTAGGAATATCACTGGAAGAAAAACGTCAGTTAAGCAATTTCTGAAGAGAACCTAAGCTTCTTTTGTGGTGTAGAAGACCGGGGAAAAAAATAACCTCTAAGTGATTTCTTTCAAGCTTAGTTCTTTAAGCGCTCCACAAATGGAGTCTAATACAACATCCACAGCTGAATTCAGACTCCAGCCATAGGACAAGGCAAGTTACAGACAAAATTATATCCTCTGTGTCATATTCTACAGGACTTATATATATGTAGCTGTCTGTTTATATTACAAACTTTACTTCATTCATACACCTCTCCTTTGTTCCGGAGGAAGTTGTCAGAAAGCTGCCCCAGCTGCAGCTTGAAAAAGATCTTCAATACATCTAAGTGTCCATCAGATTTCTAAAGGCTTTTGCTATTATTTATTTTACCTAGTTCATAAAGCAAATATAGTGATGGGTGACCAAACAAGAGCCATAGAACACCAACGCTTACCTTTTAATAGTGACAGATTTTACCATGGCATGTCAATTTAATTTTCACACATCACATGAGTCTTTTCTTTAAATATTGCTGATGTATGTATGTCAAATTATGCAAAAGTAAAATGGCTTAGTTTGGCAAAATTACACTGATTATCTAACTAACAAGCCAATATATATCAACTTTTCAGTTTCTAAGGTTGACACCCATCAAGTTACTCAAAAGTGTCTCTTGCTTTAAAAGCGCCAGCCAAATGGGTAAAGCACCTTTGCTTCACACATCTTTGATTACCTCCTTTCTTGCTCTTTTTTTCTCTTTCAAATGGGTCGTTGCATTTTTTTCCCCTCCCTCTTTCACAACTTTTCTTTTTTCCCCTTATATATTCCCACTCAAGATCTAATTCTGCAGTCTGGGCCTCAGGCTGTCCTTTAGTAAACCTTCTTCCGCTAGTAAAATATTTTCCCACAATGTCGTGAATACATCAGTATTCCAGTAGAGGGAGGAAAGTGGCAGCAGAAAGATCAGTTCATCAGTTCAATGCACAAGACCGATTAGTCAGAGCGCAGGAATAGGGGCCAATGAAAAAACAATGTTACAAGGACTGGAGGTGGAAAGCGTTTTCTTTTCCCACAGACTCACTGCGCTGAATATGTGTTTGGGTTTTTTTTAAGCACACTAGTTCAATTCTCTTAAATTGCTTCCATAGTGCTATACACAGATGCATTGATGATTTTAAGGAAAATTAGGGAAAACCCTGAAAATCCATCATGTTTGAGATCAGAATTGAAAACACATGTACAAGCGGTAGACTTTGAACAGAGCTGACTATTACAGATCTGAGACATCCAGGTCAGGGGTACGGTCATCCAAAGCTCCCTTGGCAATCAGCGTAGTGCCAGGGATACTTTTGGGATCAGTTTGGTCCCACCTGGACCAAAGCACTTTTTGAAGAAGCCGTTCTCTTCCCACTGACCACAGAAAGAGGCAAGGATGACCTTGCATGTAAATTAGGCACCTCCATTAGGTACCCAGAATTAAGTGGGACATATCTGCTCAGGAGTGGGCAGAACACTCATGTGTGGAAAGTGCTGCCTAGAAGCCTTTAGCTGCTTCTAAAGAACAAGAAGTGGTCCAGAAATGCTACAATTAAAAGGGCTTAATTGAGGAAGCAAAATAGCCCAAGAAGTAGCATTGGGACTGAGACGGTATGTGAATAACCACAGAGTGCTTGTATGTGTGAATGAGAACAGGTATTCTGAGAATGGAGAGAAAAAAAACATGGAGGAGTAAGTTAAGTTCAGGTGGAAAGTGGAGAAGGAAAAATGGGAGGTAGGAAAACAGCAGAAAACAGTGGATAATGTAGAGAAACCAGCCAAATAACGGGGTGAAGCAAGCATAGACAAACAAACAATGTAACACAGCCTGCAAAAGGAAAGAGGAATGTCATCAAGAAGAGGAAACAAAACACACAAAAAAGGAAAACCGAGAGTTTTAAAGCTTACTAAATAGATTTAGCAACTTATTAAACATGGCTGGTGACACTATGATTAAACGTATGCCTACAAACAGCTTGTAACTGCTTAAAACTGCAGAGGATGGTTATTTTGTGGCATGACACTGCAGGTATTTTTTCACCTGTACTAGCAGGTTTCATTCTTTTGCCAGGTGGTCCAGGAAAGCTGTTTGAATAGGGAACACCTACCTAAGCTGCTCAGTTAGAATCTGTAAGACACCCTCCATATAGGTCTCGAGATATGATAACTCTTAACTGGAATGAAAAAGGAAGGATGAAGCTGCAGCCGAAGTCTTTTAAGAACAGAAGTACAATGATACGATTCACCGATGATTTGCCACAATGAAAGTGAAAGGCTGCAAGAACTGAAGTGCTAAGGGAGAGACAGGGAGAACCTATGAGGGTGTCACTTCATCAGTACTCAGAAGAAAGAAAAATAGTGAATTCACAAAAAAGCGTGTCAAGGAAACGATCTGAGGGGCATTATGGCATTAAAGGAAATCAAATAAGTTAATTCTAGCCAAAAGGTATGAAATGATCAAGAAGGGCTTAAAAACTAAGAACAAGTATTATTAGTGAAGACTTGTTGGTAGATGAGATTCAGGACAAAATGACAACTCAAGTAGCTGAACGCTGAAGTGAAGTCCTGACCCTCCCGTCAGCTCCAGCTGACAGCAGAGGAACTGGGAGTACATTTTGTGCATTTTGAAGTATGTCTCCAGTATGAGAAGTGTAAGAATATAATTGGGCAAGTAGGGAAGCAAGAGATAAAAAGTTCATATAAATCAGGATGTCCAGATGACAAGAGAACTATCCAGCCATAACAAAACAGACCATTTCATTTAAGCCTACTATAGAAAAATATTAATACCTGAAAAAAAACACATTATGGTAATCTGTAGTTCACTCTCACCTCCAGTAAAATCAAGGAACTTCTCCCTTTATAACCATACACAGGACCGTGATCCGGCAGAACAATAATCATGAGCAGGACACAATAAAAAATTATACAAACAACCATGACAGTCTATTATCCTTTTCCTGCAGACCCTGCAAACAGGCTGATGTGTATAATTTTGAGTAACACTTCAAAGCGGGAGCTGAAGATGCTCAGAAGTGCTGGAATACAGCTACTTTAAAAACTGGAATATAAAATTCTTGTGGATATCTACTATAAGCCACCTGTACAAGGGGAAAGAAAACTATTGTTAAGATTAGAAGACTAACTTTAAGATTAGAAGACTAACTTAAGGTATCCTTTTCTGAGGAGAAGGACTGGGGGAATGGAGGCTAATAAATGTAAGTAAATCTGCAAAGAATTCTGCATTAGGATGAGAATGCAATAGATGCCCCTATATGTTCACCCAAACATCACAATGACTATACTGAAGGTAGTGTAACATTTTTACACCCAAATTATAAACCAATGTCATTGCCATGTGTTAATGAAATATACAGTATCTAGCAAAACATTGCAACCACTTCCTTCTTAACTATGAAATATGTCTTAAATGCAAGTCAAATTTCTGCAAGAACTGATGACAGCAATCTAAAGCAGAATAAGGAGCATAAGGAATACAGGAACACAGATCTTTGCCCTGCTTAGATGTCACTACATACTGTAAAATCTTGAAGAGAATTTTACAGAAAAAACACTGAATAGTGACATAAAGTTTTCAAGTGTTAAAGGTAAATAGGTAAAACTACACAAAAACCATCCAGTTAATGATTTGGAAACGAAACTAATGTTTATTAATTTTACATAAGGTATTGAAATCACCTTTTGAATTTGGAAATGTTAAAACAATTTTGGCAACCTAACTATGCAGATGAATCATTTTAATCAGAGGAATCAGAAATGGGTATGACCTTTTATATTCTCATTTATACACAGAGAATAGGAAATTACAATTTAGAATGATTAAAATACACAGCTATTCAGGTCAATTGTAACAAAACATTAGCGCTGAATTTCCATTTATTGACATCAAAGCACTTAATGGGAACAGTTTGATATCAATGATCTTCCGGTGGAATCTAACTAGCATGCAAGGTTTCCTACCCCTGTCTAGCTTCTTGCCAGCTTGTCTACATGGCTCCTTGGCATTCATTCAGGCAGAAGACTCTGGGTCCAAGCACAGCCCACAGGACTCAAGAGTTCTTTAAGACCACAATGATGCCTACCTATAAGGACACAGGTGGCTTCACATCATACCCTCAGAATTTTGACATGCTGATTAACATCCAATCAAGGATCCTGAGAACCCTGGCACAAGTGAATTTAAATGTATACCATTCTTCTCACATTTGATCGCTGCTTGCTCATGCTACCTGCACTGACCACACGCTTAGCAAGTTAACAACGAAATATCATACAAATTGGACACGGACAAGCCTATGGGACTTAACAGGATGCATGCAAGGGTGCTAAGAGAGTTAGTTTGAAAGATCATGGATGTGGACCATGAGATTGCTGGCAAACTGGCTAAACTGCCATGCCAAAAGGGTGGTAATGGCTCAAAATCAAATCGGCAATCAGTCACAAATGGAGTTCCTTGGCAGCCAATACTGGGCTCAGTACTATTCAGTATCTTTTAAAATGATCTGGATGATGGGAGTAAATGCATCCTCAGCAAGTCTGCAGATGACACAGAACTTGGAAGACAGGTAGATACACCCAAAGGAAGTGTCACTATGTACAGAGACAGTGACAGGCTGGAAGACTGGGTCAGTTCAAGAGACACATTAAAAAACTGGACAGGGTCCAGCAGCAGGCCAACAAAGTGATTAGAAGGTTGGAAAACTTACTGAAGAAATGGAAGGAATTGGGTTTGTTCAGCCTAAAGAAGAGGAAGCTCAGGTGGGATGTAATCACAGTCTTCCAATAAGTCGAAGTTAATTATTGAGAAGATGGAGGCACTCTCTTCACAAGAAACACAGTGACAGCGCAAGAGGCAACAGGTACAAGTTGCTTCAGAAGTTCTGCCAGGATACAAGAAAAAGATATTCACTCTGAGAACAACTGAACACTGGAACAGGTTGCCCAGGGAAATGGCAGACTTTCCCTTGCTGGAGATATTCAACACTTGGCTTGACCAGATCTTGCATAATCTGCTTTCAACAGAAGGCTGGACTAGACGATGTCCAGAGGACTCTTCCAATCTAGATTCTCCTATGACTGTATGAAAATACAATCAGTGCTGTGGCCCTGTTTAGTGATGAGGCGCAGGGAGGTAGATAAGAACAACGACACTTTTAGTTTGCAACCCCAGGCACTCTGGGTTCACTAATATAGCCACTTCTCAGGCTGCTGGAAAATCCAGGGGAAGCATTTTGTTATAGAAACCTCAGATACTACAGTTTCCAATATTACATGCTGCAAGAGCCACACCATGACAAACATTCCTCGCTCTTCTTGAGCCCAGATTAACTCTGCCACTTAAATAAATTCTGCAGACTAGCTCCATGCTAACTGTAACGGCCCCTTCTGCTGCAATCTATTTTAAAATATATTAAAAGATGATTTGCACAGCAAATACTAGCCAGGCTGTAACAGACTTGAATTCTTCGAGTCTGTGCATAAGAAAAATGCAAACTTAGAGTGAAGTCTTTTCTCTCATGATGTCAAGCAAAAATATACAAAATGGTGAAACGCAGGTGACGATAAAGAGTAGAGATAAATGTAAGGGAAACAGAAAGAAACAGATACTGTTTCAATGAATTCATAGTACCTGATAATCTGCACTAGCAGCTTTTTAGCCAAAATGTCAATTTACTACCATAATTTTCTCTTTTTCCTAACATTCTTCTAATTTCCTAACATTTCTAACAATTTCCTAACATTGTGTTCAAAAAACATGTGGATGTGGCACTTCAGGACATGGTTTAGGGAACATGGTGGTGCTGGATTAATGGTTGGACTTGATGATCTTGAAGGTCCTTTCCAACCTAGTGATTCTGTGATTCTGCCAGGAACGCTAGTCATGGAGAATAACCCCACTGTGTGAGACAACTGTAGTGTCTTTGCCTCAGTTTACAATTCTACTTTTTTGTAAGATAACAAAACTGATGCAGCAGGTAGGCTATAGTACATACCAGAGCCTAGCAGCCTTCGAACGCTTTAAAGTATCATGGAAACGTGGAAATAGACAAAAATAATTATTCAGAAAAATAAGTTTACTTCTTCTAAAATATAATAAATAAATTAAAAACATTGCCTGTCTGCCACATCTTACTTGTCCAAATCATTTCATCTAAGTGATTGAGATATATAATCCAGCTTACTTTTATCTTTTTAACTTTGTTCCATGCATTGAACTCCCTTTAGGTTGGCTGCAAGTTTGCTTTATTTCCCACTGAAACATATATTAAACACCTGCGTTTTTTTAAAAAAAAAAGTCTCCCCACTGCATCTGGTAACACTTCAGACTTGCTTTGCAACCCTGCTAATATCCTGTTCTCCACACTTCTCACATCGAAAGTATGTGAATATTATGCTTAAGGAAAATATTTGGGTAAGCATGTCACAGTACCTTGAAAGTATGGTGAATCGCTGGGTTGATTTATCAATTGACCTTCATCTGTTCAGATTTTGGAAGCTTTTTCTAACTTGTACCTGATTAATTCTGAAAGAAAACAAAGAGAATACAGCAATAAGACATTTTAAGACATTTGAAACCTTATGTCCATTCCATAACTATAAATGCATCTATTTAAAAACTAATATGAAGCTTTTTACCAATTTTACAGATACAGTTTCTGCAATGGATTTAAAATTGAAAGGTAAGCAGGGAACTGTTATAAACTCTTATGTACAGAGCAGCTCTTTAAATGGCAGCCTGACATTACCAGAAAGGTATGCATTGGATGAAATCTCAATCTTCAGCCCAGTTACTGCACTTACATCGACTATTGCTGACCAGGTTTCCAAGCAGATGGTTGTGTCTGTATCACAAGCTGGTAACACGACAGCGCTGGATTTTCTACACAGGATTTTTCTAGAATATAGCACGACTCCAACAACAGGGGCTCTCAGTACGCAGTCATTGACATTTTTACCACCATGTTATAGAACGCGGATAGCTAAAAATGACCCCTCGTGTAATAGTCATTAGTAACTATTACTGTATCTCTGATAAAGACTTTAACAATTAGAGAGATGTACAGATTTCCCAAGACAGGAACTCTTATCATCTCAAGATCAGGTTTTTAAAATCCTTTCATTCAATGCTTATAAACTCACTGGTTATATAAACCAAATCTAAGCCCGGTTTGCTTTGGTTTAGCATAAATCAATGCCTAATTGGTTAAAGCTAAACCAAAGCTCTGTTAAAACAAAACAAAAAAAAAAATTTCAACCATACTTGTGCACAGATTATATTAAAGATCAAATACTTGATTTGTATATATGCTTTGAAATTAAACCAGTGATTTTTTTTTTCCATCTACTAAAAAGTCATGAAAATAGATATAAATAAGCCAATCTAGCACTGAGACCGGATGACACTTCAGAGAACACTATTTTTTTCCCCTGGAAGGATTAAAGTCCAGACAAGAGGAATGCAGTCCAAGAGGGCATCCATGCTGTCCCACAGGCTGGAGGGCTCTGCCCCAGTGGAAGGTGCAGAATGAAGCTTTTCCTGGTTTCTGTGGCTCCTATGGGAAGCTGTCTGCAAATTGAGTTCATGTCTTTAAATTCTTCTTATGCACCAAGGAGAAAACCCTTTTTTTTTTCTTTTCTTTTAAACTGCAGCTTAGCAGCTGACACTATCTTGACTGAGATCACCTACAGATGTGCTTACAATTTCTAAGCTTTAACCTGCTCAGTGACATACTTGATCCTAACAAACATATCCAAGCTTAATTATATTCTAGTTACTCAAGAAAATCCAATATTTTCTTATGTGCAGTGGACAACACTTTGAGCAAGTACAGTATTATTTTCTCTCTCCCCTGCAGTCATTGTTCTGCTTTATGGTTAATAAAAGTGATAGTTAACAAATTTCTACACCAATAGAAGTCTAAGCAAGGCAAAGATCTGTGTTCCTGTATTTCCTTGTTACACTCATTGAATACTACAGTACAAAACTTTCTCTTCAACTATTGCTGCTGCTCGCTGGGAAAGGCAACACAGTGTTTGTTAAAAATTGCTTTTTTTTCCCCTTCATTTGTTTAGGACAGGAGACTCCTAATTCATACGGACCATCCCCTTTGCAGAAGATCATTCAATGTTTAGCCTCGAAGTCCCAATCCCTTCAAGTACATGACCTCCCTGCTGTGGAAGTAATTCACTCCTCCATCTCTACCCCAATTTCTTTAGGGGATATGGGAGCTCTGCATGCAAAACCCCCTTTCTTCATCCTGACTTAAATGTTATTTGTTACATAAAAAGCAAGTTCCATTGCTTCATGCAAAAATGAAATAAAAAACTACCTATAAAAACAGAAGACTTCTCCAAAGACTTAAAAATCTAGGAATAGGGCAATAAGTAAGTGTAAGTACAAAAAGCTGACCAGATGAGGGTGAAAGAAGGATCAGCAAAAATTTTATTCCTGTATGTGAGAGATCAGAGCATACTATGTCACCACCTGTGAATTTTGCTGTAGGGATTACATCTGGAGTTGAGTTTGAAGGAAGTTAAAAGAATAAGTTTCAAAAGAGTACAGTGACAGCTTAACGACCCTTTAAAGAGAACTCTTTCTCTGGATAATGGGTGGCAAAACCCAGGAATGATTCTTATTGAGAATTTACAGCAGGTCAATTACAACTACAACTGTCAGCAGAGAGTAATGCAAGGAAGCGACCGGATGACTGAGAATAAGCCAGGAGGAGCTCTCTCTCCAGAAGGTAAGCACTTTGGTACCCTGGAAAAGGGAGAGCTAGTTGAAAGATGGAAAGATAACAAAACCAGCCAAAGCAGCAATCCAAGAAAATGGAAAAAGGCCTGCATTTTCAAACCAGCGAAGCACACTTAGCATTATGTCACTCCTGATGCCTGACCATCAAAGAAACTTGGCTGCAATTGCTACTTAATACTTTGAGGAGTTACTGATATGCAAACAGGAAACCACAGCCTGGCAGAGCAGAAGCTCTACCCCGGTCAAAATTGTATCTACATAGACGTGTGTAATAAAGGCATCGTTACAATGACTAATGAGTATTATCCATTTAAGGGGAAAGACATTTACATTAAAATTGTAATTGCAAATCAACTTATTAAAATAAAGGAAATGTAAATGCATGTGATAAAGCATCCCTAACTTTTGAAAGTATCAAAACTAATGCCTCAGCTATCCAAACCCCTTTAACTTTTTCTTTTCAGCTGTCAGAACTATGCACCAAAGAATGTGCCCAACTTTTAGAACATCCCTTCTCCTTTGTTACCTACTAAATACCCAAACTTAAGATAAAATACAATGTCTACATTTATATAAACAAAGATTTGGACATGCTAGGTATAAGCACCCCAATACTGGGCTTCATTTAGACATTTTATAATTATGGGGATAACCTAACGAGGGGATAACCTTATTCTGCCCCTTGGAAAAACGAGTGCAGGAGGTGTGTGTTGAAAGAAGACGAGCTGGCCAGCAGAAGGCGAGGGGCTGCTGTTATGGCTAGCTAGTCACCCGCGGGTAAACCGGAGCAATTCTCAGGCTAATCTCACTGCTGCTGGAGACTGAGTCGGGACTCGCCAACTACAGAATCCCAGCGGGTCAAAGATGGTATAAGAACTGTGGGCTCTACCAATTACATAACTGGCCCTCCTATTCGCTTCAGGAGACACAATTCTTTACATCTTCACAGGTTAAAAAATAAGTACCAGCTACATGCTTCAAATAGAGATTAGATAACAAACTTCTGTAAATACCAATTACAAAATCGCACCATCTCAAGATTACATATAGTTCCTATGTATACCAATATAAATTTCTCAGGATTACTTAAATATTTGCTCTTATTTGTGCAAACACAAATTCAACAGAATATTCGGTGCAAAATATAATAATGATACAAGCTGAAGCTGATTCTGAAGCAAATTCAGACATGAATAGAAATCTTCATAGATAATGAGAAGGGTCAAACTTAAGTAACTAATATCTTAGTCAACAGAGAAGCAACAATACCTTTTGGGTAATTTTAAATAAATTGATAAAAATTGCAAAATAATTACGCACAAAGTGCACTTGAGGGGTCTTAACTTTGACTACTGTCATTTTCCTTTGTCTAATGACAATAGCAAAAGATTTGCATTCATGATTTTGCTCAATAAATCATGTTATCACTATTTTTAGTTTTACCTTCCAACAATTTCTCTTTTAACTTAAAAGTCTTTAGCAGCAAGATTAACAAAGTCATAAGAAGCCTTTGCATATTGTACTTCAACTGTTTAAGTACAGCCACACAAAGCATAGAACAGAAAGGCTAAAAAAATATTTAGTTTCAGAAATAATGACAGACACTCTATACAAGAGTATCTTGTCTTATATTGCAAAACACCTGCATCTTGCAGTATGATTTATACCACCATTTGAAAGTTCAATCCATAAAACACATTAGCTTGCTGCATCAAACTAAGATAAATAAGGACAGTTGAAATTATATTTATACATTTCTTTTAAAATGGTATTTATATACATCTGTAGAGAAGAAAAAGATATGTTCTCCATTTTATGCCATAGGAATATTTCATACCTATCACAACTTGTATTACATCAAAAACATAAACAATAAAAGACTGGTAGCAAGCAATAAGATGCTGGACATCAGGATTTTCCATCTTTTTAACTAAATAAAATCCTGATTGGCTCATTTAAGAGGGTGCATGAAGTAAAACAGTAATGTTAAAAAGAATATACAAGCGTATTATATAAATATACTTTTCAAGACAGAAAGGCACAGCTAATCAAGACAATGCAGAGTGCATGATTAACATGATTTGCAAAATTTATTAGTGAGCTTCTCTGTTAAAGGTAATATTATTCAAACTACACCGTCACGGTTATTGCAGATTAAAGATTTCAAATTAGCTCCTCATGTATATCATTACTGTGAGTGGTTGCATTTTATCTGTCTAATTTTAAATTACTGCAGGCAGATGAAAGTCATCTTAAAATCTGACTCATAATTTAGGTACCATACCACTAACCTTAACAGAGATGCTGGTTCTTACACAGGTACAACACTATTCTCAATGTAAACAAAGGACACTGGCATGCACCCCAGGCTAAGGATGTCAGCATTTTTCAAACACCTTTCTGACTGTTCCTTTTTACGGTGATGCAATATGACCTACATTTTCAATGGCCAAAGAGAGACAGAGCGATAGAAAGGGAGGAGATAGAGAAAAGAAAGACAGACAGACCTTTCCTGTCCTTATTCTCCATTAACTACAGCTTTAACTGTCCCTCACGGAGATGGTAATGGGCAAGAATAAAGGCAGCATAACCCTATGGTAAATTCTGAATGACAAGCTGAAAGACAGGATAGCATAAGAAATAGCAAGATTTTTTTCCTACAATCCTGTGAACAAGTACATAGTAATACCCTCAACAGGAAAGAGCAGAAGAATCAATACTTTTATAATCAGTTGCCAGTACAAAGCTGTCTGAAATACAGATGCTTATTTTACCACCTTATACTTCCCATCATGTTCCTACCTCTCCAGTTCTATGTATTCCCTTTAGATCTCAAAATGAAACACAAAATAATCCACATCATTATCATTATTTTTACGGACAGAGAAATTGAGGAAGGAGGAGTGATTTGCCCACAGTTACCTACCAGGCCCAAGGCAGGGTTAGGAACAGAAAGCATCACTCTTCATTATCTCTGTCCTGTGCAATCTATTAGGGACTGTGATACCTGTCAGCCTAACATATAATCTTGACATAATACCAGGATTATCTCTATCTTGTCTTTCTTGCACATGAACTTCACACAGAAAACTGTACTAAATTACCGCTACCTCTCAGAAAGCTTTCCCTCACAAATGATAGACCATGTTTCTCAAACTGGCCCTGGAAATGCACTTGACTGTGAATTGTAAAACTTGGCATAAAATGTCAGTTGGTATTTTTCACTATAAACATGTAAAAATAAACACCCAATTAAACCTGTGGCTGTTTTGGGTTTTTTTCCATTCTTCAGCAATTAAAGCACCTTTCCTTTCAAAAATCAGTAGTTTCCCACAGTTAAACTAGGTATATTAAGAAATTAAAACCGTGTTGCTAGGATTGTGTTAAGTAAAAATCAAGATCATCCGATCTTCAGTTACTCTTTTTTAGTGCAAAAACTGTCCTGCAGAATATTTGCAAAGTGCTGACAGGATCACAGTCCTTTTACCAATGCCAGTAGTTAATACAATAAGCAATGTAACAGTAAATAATCTTCTTATTATTGAAACTGAAGGCCAAAACTTGATCTCAAGTATACCTCTGTAAATCCAGAATGACTCCAGCGCTTTCCAAAGAGTTTCTTGGGATCTGTACATACATAAACAAGACTGTAATTTGGCACTGCGTTTGAAACCAGAGATCAATAAAAAGTATAGATTAATTCCTGGGTTTGAGCTGTATTTATTATAACAAAAGCTTTCTTATGAAGCAGTATTTATCTCATCAAGTGCAATCATCCCTACACAGCAAGTGCTGAGAAACTGTTGTTCCTTTGCTTGAGTGCTGTTGCCTTTTCCAACTGCAATGGTACATCAAACTGCTGAGTGGTGATGAGTTAGGAAGGCAAACAGCATCTATAGCAAGACAGGGAGAAAAAAAAAGTCAAAGATGATCCTGCTTTAAAAAGAAGAGTTGGAGTGGAGAGTCAGAAGAGACAGACTGCTAACAGGTATGAAGGAAAGGAATTACCTGTAAAATTACGGGAAGGAGTACTGAAATTAAGAGGAGAGGATGGACACTGCAAAGGGAGGATAGGGAGGCGAAGGGGCATGGAAGACACAATGTCTTAAGCAAAAAGAACAATTTCTCCAACAACACGTGCCTATGTGACTCTGAGGAAATCCTCATTTGTTAAAATGAGATTACAATCACACATTCCCCCACTCCTATTATCCCTGATCGCACCTTGGTCAATCTATTTTACTCTTTTAAACTGAATGTTGTGGGAAACTTCACCCATTATAAACAAATTTATTTCTGTTAATCTAGGACAAAGTCTTGCTGATATAAAAGAAACCTCTTCATTATTGTCAGAATTACTAAAGTTCTCTTTTGCGAATGCTTCACTGCAGCATTTTCTCAGTTTCTCTTATTTTTTGCCCTCCTTTTTTTTTTTTCCTCTCCCTTCATAGTATCTCTGCTGCAGTTCGGAAGGGAGAAAAGCTGCGGTGACACTTTTATTGCTATAGAACACCATAAAAATTCCAACCAGAGAAGCCAACCGGTGCGGAGACTTGCAGGGTCCAAGCCAGGCAACCCAGCACGATCCTCCCCTCCGCCTACCGGTGACTGCCACCTAGAGCCGGCGCACGCCGCCGCGCAGGGAACAGCGCGAGGTGGGAGCCAGGAGAGGAATGTCCATCCCATTCAGCAAAAAACAAGATCTCCCATCACAGAAAGTTACGACTAGCTTAAAAAACTACATTATGTGGGTTTCTCTTCTTCACATGCCTCCTGACTAAAGAGCGTCTGGCCCATGTCTCCCTGCTTTTCTCCGAAGATGGCAATTGCATTTTGTTATAAACACTTAAGTTGTACATGTGGGGAAAATATATATAAAATAGCACTACACCGCTTTTCAAGTAAATCCTGTGTTTCAGACTGTTTGCTAAGAAACATGCTAGGCCATGCTAAGGAATTGAATACAAAATTTCATCATTAGCTGAAGATGCAGCAGTCACCTTTCAAAGACTACCTGTGTAAAAATGCTGACAAAGCTTTAATATTAATGACATCAGTGATACTAATGAGATGAAAAATGTCTTTCTAGCAGCATGAAACTTGATTTAAAAACCTTAACATTTTCATTTTAAGAAATGCATTCATACTGACCCAAATATACTAGTGGCTTTAATATCTACAAAAGCCCACCCAAGCCAGCAACACTTCTTACACACTGTAAATTTGACATATATTTATATACTATATTAATTCGCAGTTGTTTATTATACTATATAAAAATCATATATTTTCCAACTACTACTACCTATGTAGCTATAGATAGGGCACTCAATACTCAAGCATTAATCAAGCAATGACTAGATACTCTTTAACTGAATAAAAAGAAGGATTTCCTTATTACTTACCTGGAGAATATAACAATTTGCATTTTAACATATTCCCTGTAGCAGTTACCTTCTCTACAAACCATACACTGATATGAAGCCATAGCTGTTGACGTAAGTGGTAGCACACTCTAGCTATTAAAATCATTTATTAACGATGGCTAATAATGTCTTGTGAAGAAATTAGTTTTCCAGTTTCCTCACTCTTCTGCTCACAGTCAAAAAGACTGGTAATGAAGCATTAGAAAAACACTAGATTTCTTCTCACATTTATCATTGCAACAGATACACAACCTCCAGGTCACACAGTATACCTCCTCTTACTGCTAGCCCCACTAAGAAATTAATTTTTCCTAAGGGGATACATATTCGCAGATAAAATGAAATTAAGTGGGATTACAAGGCTCGCTGTTGAACATGGCTACCTACATATGAACCAAATGTCAAGTTGTAGTCTATTGAAATCAACAATTTCTACCTTACGCATGCATGCAACGAGCTGGAACAATTGCTCATTCAGATCCACACTTCTTCCCCACAAATCCTCTTAGTTTTTCACAGTATAATAACAATTCTATGGCTGGCCAGGATGCAACATTACAGCAGGGAAGAGTATTATTTAAATGGGAGGAGGGCAGGTACTTGCTATAGCATTGTTGTGGAGAATGACAGGCAAGAAACACCCCTCAAAAAACCAAAGCCATTGAAAAGCATAGCCTTTACTTGACAGCTACCACAGCCTTTCTTATAGATATGACAAATTCCAGTTGAAATAGAACTGCTGAACAGGTCACAGAGGTGGAAAATAGGTTTCAGCATGTCTCAGCCTTGTACTCTGATCCTATTAAAATCTGTGCAATGTGTAGTTAGAGGTCTGTTAACCAAAGGAGGGATGGAAGGAACCTCCAAAGGTCAGATAGTCTGTCACTCATCCCCAGGGCACGATAACTAAAGTATCTGGTGGGAACAATATAGTAATCAAACCTGTTCTTAAAGACTGTGGTTATTCCAACCTTTCAATGCTTGCACCAGAAAACTGTGGTTTCCACCCTCAATCTTCATTGATGCAATTTGATCTCTT
>NW_010565714.1:15814-25355 GCF_000687285.1 Phaethon lepturus
CCTGCTTTGCAATGCTCTCATTAGATCTGTCTTCTCACCCTCTCAGTCCCCTCTTACTTAAGGAACTGCTTTCTTTTGGCCCTTGTTATGCATCGTGTTTTTCAGATCTTTAAGCAATTTCGCATGCACCTCCACACTTCCTCTTTCCTAATTTCATTCAATACAGACTCTGCCCACGTGCAGTTAATTAATACTTCATTTCAAAACTAAAGGAGAACGAGCAGTCTGATTTTCAAAAACTCAGGATCCCTAATAATGTATTTTTTTTATCTAATGAAACTTAGGAAGCTCAGCTGAATACTGTAGGCACTCCTTCCATATGTAGTGCTTTGTACTTATAAATAAACCAAGCAAATGTATACGTGATACTCCTATCACTTTAAAAAGTCATGTTCCTGATATAATAAAATGTCATTATTACGGTGTGAGCACAAATATAAAAATGAAGGTGGCCCCATTGCCCTGCAGCAAAACCGTGCACTCTCCTGTTGATATCAGAGGTGATGCACAAAGAGCTGGTGAAGCACTAGAAACAGAAAAATACTTGCCAAATGGCAAGAAAAATAAAAAGCCAAAAATTGAACTGAAAGCATCAATCTTCACAAAGTATGACCACATAAAAGTCAGTTTTCTCTTTTGTATATCCTCCGATATTATATTTATGTGCATAAAACCTCAAAAGTTACATTTTCTATTTTTCAAGTACTTATATTTCTGAAGCAAATTTTACTCTTAAGCTTTAAACTCTCTGATAACAACAGATGACTATATAACAGTCTCAACATTCCTCTTGATGAAGACACTTGCCTGGGAAGATCTTTGACTTGACATCAGATGATTTTTGGCAAGAGAGATCATGGAATTTCGAACAACTCTCTCCTCCTTTTTCAACAAAAAGGATAATGGAGCCTACCAAAGTCTGGGCCCTGCTGACAACCGGATTAGCAGAAATCGTTCTTCTTTAACTACAGTGACACATAGTTAAGGTAATATTTTCCTACTTCTTATAGCTTTGTCAAAAAAAATTCACATTTTGACATGAATTACTCTAATGCTTTTCTCAACCACAACAAACAGCACTGCACCTTACCCCTACCTGCTAGAAGCCATCTTGTGCTAGAGCTACTCATTACTTACTTTTCCCTGAGCAACGACAGTGTTGCAGCTACTTAAAAGACCACCTGCACAGAAGCCAACCCAGAACTGCTTATTTAAAGAGGACTGTACTTGCTGACTAACTTTAAGAGGCCTCTTTGAGGGAGTAGCACATTCTCACAGCATCCATCTCCATGGAAAAGCAACAAGGAGAATCACCACCAGAAAAAAAAGATACGGAATAGCAGTTATATTCACTGATACTTGCAGAAAGAAAAGAAAATGTAGGTTGCAAAATGGCTGTTTTAGAATTGTAACTCTGTGCCAAATTTAGTAGGCCAGCCCTAGAAAGACAGGATGGGGAACAAACTCTATGAAGAGGCAATTACAAATAAAGAAGATTTGATAAGAATACTCCAGCCATTAGGAAACTCGTTACCTGCATTATCATCATCCTGTTAAGTCTACGCCAGCATTTGAAAGGACTAGTAAAGTTCAAAATCCCTTCAAGACCAGGACAGACTTTAACATATACATTTGAAAACAGCAGCTCTTGAGCTATGTCCTTCTGTTTGTTTGATGACATAAACTACAGTTACAGTCAGTAGCTTCTGTTTGTGCAAGTCTTTCACATAACAATAGAAAAGAAAAGCTTTACTAGAAAACCTGACAAAATATCCTCCTATTCCAATCCTGGCAAAGCAGCTGCAGCTGAAGTGCAATTTAGGTACTTTTAAGATTAAATTTCAAATTCATGACATTCTAAAAAAAATCCCCTATGATTTATTTTAATATATATGTGCACAATTTTATTTCAGGACATGTTATTGTTCAACACCATCCTAGCTTTACATATATATGTATATACACACACATGCACACACTCCCCAAAAACCACAAGCAGATCTCAAAAATGAAAAAAAAAAAAAAATCCCACCCCCTAACTGCCAAAGTGACACTGGAATGAAACTGAAGTGAAAATATTTACAATGAACCACAAAATCACAGGTGCATACTTGTAGTTATTATTAGCACAGCTTTGTTTTACTCTCACCTCTTACAAGCCAATCTTTTTTACATTTATGTTATAAAATCCAATTTACCTGCCTTGCCTCTTTTATTAGTTCAATTCTCGCCATGTATAATCAACATTTAAATTTTTTTATTAAAATAAAGGCAAAAGGCAGAGGACCAAAAAGGATTCCTTGTGGTTTTCAAACATTCTACACTAACATTTTGCAAAAGAAAAAACAACAAGCAAACCAGAATGCTTGTTTATACCAAGTCTCTACTAAAACATTACTAAAAGACAAGTTACCTTGGGAGTTTTGTAAATACTATTAATAGTAATAACATTTGAGGCTTAATGTTTTGGGCACATATATAACCAGTTTTGTATCTCAATTGAAAAATTACATGTATATATGAATACATACGTATACACACACATTTTCTACATAACATATTTTGTGTCCAATTTATTTTTTTTGCCAATGTTTGACATCATTAATTTTCCCATTTACCTTTTGCAACTCACCAAAACAGTTTACAAAACAGATGATTACTTTATTCTACAATTTGTTTTTTTTCTGTTTGCCTATACTTTTCAAGCCCAAATTCTACCCCTGCTTGCATATAAAATCTGGAAATCACCAGGAAGGCACTCATATGGCTTTGAAGAAAATCTGATCTGCAGTGCAAAAATTATCTTTGCCACGCTTGCATGTTCTTCTCTTGCACTTCTGAAACTACTAGTTTGCTTTTATGGATCATTTCCTTACACACCTTAGTCTTCAGGCGTCCAGTATCTCTGTGTTGGGCTCTACCGTCGTGTTCAGTCTATCTTTCCGGCAGCAACACCACCTCATACTAGTCAACAGCCTGGTGATTACAAAATTGACTCTGATGGAAAGAATTATGGGCATTAATCCCCTCAGGAAGGAGGATAGCTGGGTTGAAGTCTCCCACACATGTGGTGAGCAGTCTAGCGGATAACAGCTCTGCTAATGACGAAAAGGGAACCAGAACCATTGCCACCTCCTGGGTTTTGAAAGCAAAGATTGACCTTTGCTCCCATTTTGAAAGAAAGGGCTTATGATCCTAATTTCAAGAGAGCATGAATCCAAAATGCTCCCCAGAGAAAGGTCCTTAGTCCTGGATATAGGCAGGATTTAAGCACATTCCTACTTCGGCTACTGCACAGAAAATTTGCAGATTCATCATCTCCTTCTAGCAGATCCAGCTGGTATAATTTTAATGAAATACCAGCAAATACTAAAGCACTTGGCCCCCTCCACCTTCATGGAAACACAACCCAACTGGCCTCAGCCAAACCATTTTCCCTTTGGTACAACCAGCTTGAGAACAGCAAGGAAATGCCAGAACCTGATCAGCCCCTTCTGGATCTGAGAGTCTCTGCTCAAAAAGACTAGTTATTGTCTCATCATACATCTCCTGAAATACTTGTTTAAGCCACCTGCTTTGACAGCAACTGAAGCAATACTTCAGCATAGAAGCTGCATTTGGCCCACTCGAAAAAGAAAAAGAAAAAGAAACTGAGGAGAGCATGCCTTCTTCCTAAGAAGGCCACAACTTCTCTTTGGGGTTTTACCCTGCTTCCAGTCACTATTAGCAGGATTACAATGGTCAGAAACACAGTTCAGTGTTTTCATTCAACACATGACATACTAAAACATAAAACTGAGCAGACATCACACCAAAGTGTGCGACCATGCCTCTGATTATTTCTGTTTCACTGCTCAGGCTTCTACTTCACTCAGAAATCAGGGGCTGAGAACATGCTTCAGTGTATCATGTTTTATGGGAACTGTAAATTGTAACTGTGCTTAAACACTACCCACTGACAGAATTACTCTATTAAAAGAAAATAAACCATAAAATAATACAAAGCAAAATATAAACCCAATTTCAAATGAGAAACATATGTTTATGGATATAGACCTGATACTCTCTTTCTTCTGCTTCTGAGATAGAAGCATTTCTTCCAACATCTCTCCATGACCTGGCCAAGCTCAAAGACTTGTAAAATTTCTAGGTCTTCTTTACAGATTTGGACGGCTATTAAAAAAAATAATAATAAATAAACCAAACCCAAGCAACCAACTTTTAATAAACATTGAAAAGCTGACTCAGAAGCTGCGCAATAGCTCTGATTCAGCTTTCTTAGCCGAGTCAAAGCATCTGGGCACGTGATTCAGAAAACGCCGCTCTGAAGTCGGGCAAGAGCTGCTTTCCAAAGGAGGAAATGCCTGTTTTCCTTTGTAATCTTTGTGCAAAATTTCCTCAGTAACACTAACACTTATTTATTTAAACATGATACAGGTAAATACGATATTCACAACTCCCTTATTGTTCATCCAATATTTCAAGCCACAGTTAAATACAAACATTTACCATTTGGCCCCATGCCAACAAAGACAAATTCTTCTGCTTAGTCAGTGTGAAAACTTCATTCAATATCCATCTCTTCCTCTGAAAACTCTGGCACACCACTGATGATCTTCAGGGCACAATGCAAATGCTACCACAAATTGAAGGATTGGAGAAGGAAAAATAAAAATATGCTGGGTGTTTTATTAAAAAAATAAAGCAAGCCACACTGAAAACATCCTGCCAACAAACTAAGAGGCTACCAGATAAATGACTAATCCTGCCAAAAAAATTCCAAAAGAATAAATGGCTGCTTCTTTACAAAAGACACGAAACACAAAATGCCACCCTAAAATTACCGACAGTCATTTTAAATCGCAGAATGCAGACACCATGTGGGATCTCCGAGGCATCCCACAGGCAGCTGAAGCTTCCAGCGTTAACGATTTTTAGATTAAAAGAAAAATCTAACCATCTAATCTGTCTTGCAGCAGTTTCATGACACTGAGTTTCATGAGATACCTGCTGAAAAGCCTTGACTTTCTTGCCAAGTAGGGACCTACCAAGTCACTGGCAATAGGTATCGTGACCCGGGGTACCACTTCTAAATTCTGCTAATTCCACTGCCTCAATTAAAGCCCCTTTTGACACGCATGCAAATGCATGCTTTCATTTGCTGGGCGCATCCCTGCACCTGTGAGCTCCGTTTTCTACACTGAATACCTAAATTTCCAGTATCACGTAGTCTCAACTTGAGTTCGACAAGCTTTAATAAATTAGTGACAGATCACCATAAAATGTACAATAATCGATCTTCAAGCTTCATAAATATTTGGCAGGATCCAGATATGAAATGTAGAAAGCTGTTACAGAATTCCTGTGAAGATATCTGTAAAAGGGAAATACCAGAATACCACATCTAGATTAACCAAAAGCCAGAGCCCTTACTTGGGAAAAAGGTATTTGAAAGGACCATGTAGCACTATTTTTTTTATTACAAAGATAAGCTTTTGTCTCCCTTCATGAGAAAATCAGTAGTAATAATGAAATGTCTTTGTAACAAACACAGTATTTCTAGTACTTGTATTTTTCAAACTGCTTCTGTCAAAAATTCTGTAATTTGACGTGCTTCTTTCAGTTACAAAGTGAAAAATAAGAATTAAAAACAATCCTGTAGCCCACAACTTGTGGTTACATTATTGTCTGATAGGAGCCTGGTTTTTAAAGTATGGTATTAACAAGCATATTTAATCAATCTTAGTAACACAGGCAGTAGACAGAAAAACTGATTACTGTTTGGATAAGAAAATGTTGCATTTTTAAATTATTGTTATTGTCACTACAGTTGCAACAAGTATTTTCACTCTCCCTTCTCTCGTTATGTTGTAATTCTGTGAAAATGTGCTAGCTCTGCAGAAACACAAGGGTCCATGTTAGGAAAGCTTTTTACAAGGCTAAGAACCACATTGCTCAGTATCTGGGGAAGACAAAAAAAAAGAAACCTTACTACTTTTTTACCCCAATCACTGGATTGAAAAATTTCAGGTTTATGTGCCAAAAGTGAATATTTTAGTATCTGCAGAACTAGACAGCCAGTGCCTAAGAATTTTTACAGAACGAGATGACAAGCTTTTGAAACACTGATGCCAGTTTTCAGTAAACACCGAGGCTAAAGAAGACTGCAAAGAAAATACAACACACTAACATACTTAAAATGAGAAAACAGTGTGACACCAATAGGTTAGCTTGATATCAGTTTTGCACAGAATCATGGTACGCAATCAACAAAGAAATAAAGGACAGTGGTAAAAAGTAATGCTAAAACAGGCTTACAGAAAATAGGTCTCGCTAAATAAATTTGGTATGGCTTTCTGACAAGAATATAGGTTGGACTGGATAAAAATACCTTGTAGTCTCTGACCTACTATACTTAGATCCCTTTAAGATTTAGTGCCACACAACAGTCTGATTTAGAAGTTATTCAATACAAAGAAAACCTGGAATCTAAAACCACCTCATAAATTATTAGGGAGGTTTAGGAAAAATATTTTAAATCCACCTCATCAATAGTTAAAGCTGTTTCCTTAGCTCTAAAAATCATAGCTCGTTATAGCCTGGAACACTATGAAAAGCTTCCTCCCCTTTAACTTTTTCTGCAGTTGAAATAAAACTATATACACAGTTAAAGAAAAGGGGAGGAGGTATAAAGTCACTTTAAACTTTGCCTTTCATGTATTTTTTGTTCAGGAAAGAAAACTTCAACATTAACAGATTTCCTCAATTAAAAAAAAAAAAAAATCTGGTTTTCAGCAAAGAAAGGATACTGATGAAAAATCTGAGCCAGTTCCATACGCGTGTAACATCTTGCCATATTAAACTTACCTAGCTCATAGTTCTTGTATCTAGAGTCACCTGGAAACATTACAGGGGATCATTTAACACTTTTGACAAGGACAGGTGTGTAACAAATCATTACATCTAAGCTGCTTCAGGGTCTTGCCATATGGCACACATAAAGGAATCAAAGGAAAGAGGGAAAACATTTTGCTTGGTTGAAAGCTTGTACGCACAGGTACTTATTCCAAGAGAGCTGGCACGGAGTAAGGTGCTATACCCTGTGCAAGACATTTTTTCCCACTGCATGAATCTGCAATACTGATGCCTTAAGGAAGGTCCAATGATACTCTGTATTTCTGCCAGTCAATTGGAGATATTATATAAAAAACTGTAGCTGATAGAATCTGCACAGAACACATGAACTGGTGACGGACAAATAAATAAGAGCAGGTCAACCCTGCTCCAGGGATCTACATCATACATGACACTGAATTAATGAAAAAAACATGCTTGTATACAGCCCAGTGCAACACACACTCCATACGTGTGAAACAAGGGTTGTTTCATACTTAGAAGAGGAGGAACTCTACCTGGAAATGGAGCAAATCGAAAGAAGACTCCAAAGACATAGTGAACACTCAAGTGCATACAGAAATCCAGCAAGCTGGAACTGGCTTCCTGGGCCAAATCATCTCGTGAATGTTTAAAATGGCAAAATAGAGCAGGAAAGAGGCTGTTACATCAATATGTAGCCTTAGTGAGATTCTTGATGATATATTTACCAAGTTTCCATTCTAAAAAAGAAAAGTTAATGAACATTGATGATGCCTGAAGGCCCTGTCTTAAAAAGAAAAATAATGGCTTTGTTCTCTAAATTGTTCTTATGAGCCTAAGACCCAGACCAGAGAATTTGTAAGAATCTTGTAATTAGTAACACATATGAAGACAAGAATGGCAGAAAAGTAATTAAATATTATTAACTAATCATATGGACTGCTGTATTCTAAATTAATTATTCAAGGACTACCTATTTGTCATTGTGGAGAGTTTAATAAGACTATCTGACCAACACTAGAATGATGAACAAAAGGTGAGGAAAGATTATGTTGGATTAAGTGACAGAAAATAACACAAAAGTATTCTAACATGATTAAATAAATAATTGTGGATTTTCACCTACAACAGCCTTCAGATCAACTTCTCTCTGTGGTAGAAATAGAAAGGGCTCAGAAAACTGAAAGACCTCAGAGAAGGGCAAGAAAAATATTAAGTCTTTGTAAGACTGGATGCTTCAAGATGCTTAAGACTTCCAAGAGGTAATCAGTGGGTAAAGAGGGAAAGGCGGCAACAAACTGCACTGTATAAAATTTGTGTAGAGATTCAGTCCTAGGTCTTCAGAAGTTCAGCTAGGTCTTCCTCTCAGCCTGAGCCAAAACACTAGGGCTGTATCACAGTGACCAAAGCCTTAGGAAAAAGAAAGGTTTTTGTCAAACCGATTAGATCAAATAGCAACAAATTCAGAGTTCATAGAAGTGAGGTTTTTTAATAGCGCATACATAGCTCATGAATTCATGGCCCATTCTTTGGCCCAAATTTCGTGTAGCTGAATAGAGAGTTAGTAGTCACACAAAATTATATCACTCACAAATCACATAGTAATATATAAAAATTTCAAGAACAGAAATGACTTAACCAGGTTTTCTACATTGGAAACTCTTTATTCGCAAAAGTTCAGGTGGAGTTTTAATGACTGCTACCTGTAACACTTTCCCAATAGCACCTTCCAAGGAATCTGGGCAGTTGCCTACTGAAGACAAAGTACTGGCGTGAAACAATCTACAAATCTGTAAATAGCTGTTAATGCCACTATCCAGAACAAAGCAGTGCCTCGTAATCACTCACAACTCTAAAACCAGGAAAACACAGATTATAGCACGCATCCACTTTATGCTTTTCTTGCCTTGATTTTCTCCCTGACCCTAAAATTGTCAACACAAAGCACTGAGCAACTCAAGTGTCCAAACCAAAATGAAGAGCAAATAAGAGGGTGTCAGGCTCTGGACATACATCTCATGTACATGTACTACAGTAACGTTGCCGCTTTGGCACTGCCCAAGTGTCAGAGTCTGTGGACCAAAAGCCTAAAACTCAACACTTGGTATTGGTAACACCTCAATATCTCTTTTCTCCAGACACTTGTAGTCTTTTTTTCCAGTGCCAGATTAGTTTTTCAGGGGAGAAAGAAACAACTTTTGCTCCTATCCACTTGTGATAGACAAACTCCCCAGGAAATGTATCAGAATAATGTTTTTTTGCACACCCAGGGCCCCGCTGCTCGTCTTCCCAGCATCGAATGGGGTGAGTCCAAGGGTGGCCCAGGGGAGGCCAGCCCAGCTCCCTCACACCTGCGCCATCGGCACGTCCTCCACACCCTCGCCAAGGGAGCAAAAAAAACCCCTGGGGCCCGCCCCTCCCGCTCCCTCCAGCCACCAGGACCGGCCAGCCACCGCGGTGGGTCCCACCACCCCTGCAACACCATCGCCCCAGCACTGGGCACCATGGTGGGTCCGTCCACCTGTTCCCCTGCGCCATCGTCACCACCCTCGCAGGGCCAAGGCCATGCGGGCACGCTGTGAGGGGAGGATGGGGCAGCCAAGGACGACGGCGATGACGGCCCCGGGAGGACGCTCCGAGGCAGGAGTGTGGTGGGAGGGCGGCC
>NW_010565715.1:0-13373 GCF_000687285.1 Phaethon lepturus
TATATGTATGTGAGAACAATCTGAGTGATTCTGACAAACTATGCAATGCAAAAACGTTAAGTACATGGCTTTGATGCCTGGAAAATATTTCCATATGGACCTGCTTAACATGTATCCCTGGGTAAATGCCATTGGTATTCAGATTTTAAAAGCTAGAATGGTAAATCAATAGTCTGCATGTATCATAAGACTTATTAGCCCCTAATGTCTCCAAGCTGTCCAGGGACATATTATGGCTCAATCCTATTTTGAGGGAAGTCAATGACTACATGATATCAAGGACCAGAGCTGCCTCCCTCATGCAGGTGTTGGAGACTGAAATTAAAAATTACTACTCGTTGTACCCTGGAGGTTGGATGCCCCCGAGCAGCAGGGCTGTATCCCAAGGAAAACAGCTGTAGGCTACTGTGATGAACACTGTGGCGGGGGGGGAGAAAAGGGGAAGAGAAAACGACCTCAGTTGTTAGTGAAATAATTTTTTCCTTGTGACTGTTCTAACACTACACATCACCAGCATTCTGCATAGGCATCTTTTCTAACTTAAGAGAGTCTGGATGTTTCTGGAGAAAGTTTACATTTCCCTTTTAATTTCTCACTTTGACAGAAGTAATAAAAGATCACTTAATCCACACAGTCCATCCTTTGCTGCAGTTACAAAATGTGAACACTGCACTTGCCACACTGGCCAGACAGTTAATACGAGTTGTAAATTGGTATTTCCCATAGCTAATCTTGATATTTTTATTTTATTTGTGACCTTTTTATTTGTTTTTTTTTTAATTTCAGTCTACCTAATATTGCAGTGTGTAAATTTCTTCCCCGCACCTTTATCACTATAACTCTTATTTTGTTTCCCTCTGGAAAGGAAAACTATGCAGTACCATGCAATTTTGCTGTCTCTTCTTCCTGGCTTGTGTTCTTCAGCTCCCATTGCTTTGAGGCCCTTACTTTAACAAAACAGCTCTTCAAGTGAATTAGGAGATGACCTGTTTCATTGTTTTTCTGTCTGGGTGTCATTCTCATTGAAAATATTTATCTGCTTGGAAATTAACATTGTAAATGGCATTGACTAAGAAATTCTGTGTTATGGACCAAACTTCATGTCAACAGATGTCACTTCAGTTCCTGATTTAAACTGATGAACTGATTGATACAGTAAAAAATTAACATGTTTGGAAAGCTCTCTTCCACAGCACCTGCATGCACTGCATTGCATTGGCACTTTTACAGCCATGTTTACAGATCATATGTATCTCTTCAGCATATATTGTGAGAAATGTACAAAAATATGCATTTGTTAGTTCTAAAATCTATTTTCCTACTTCCCTTATTTTCTTGGAAATAAAAGCTTAGAAATATTGAGAACAAGCTAATAACCCTGGCAGAAAGATATGATGAAATAGACAAATGTTTGGTGTAGTTATAGTATTTAGTGGCTTTGCTCAGCTGCAATGTTTCATCTTATCCACTATCTCTTTTGGAATGTGAAAGGTATGTCAATATGTGTGATATGATAAGACTTGGCGGTAAAGCTAAATATTCCTTGGTGATATACCCTACCTCACCTTTTCATGTTACTGCAGAGCTGGTCCACATAAAAGTACCATAAGTACACAAATTCCCTATGTATAGATAGGGTGTGTAACACTACAATATAATCCAAAATTTCAATCAATGAAAAGTAGTTAAACTAAGGACGGGGGAAAAAAAGAAATTAAACGTCCCCAGTAGTTAAGCCTTAGTCATCTGGTTCTCAAATGTCTTGATTTAATCAAAGGCAAGTATTTCTCTCATGATCTCTACCATAGAATTTCAACAGCATCTTAATAACAGTTTTTCAAGTAAAATTATACTTCCAACCATTTCTTTACATGATCCCCAACATCTATTTGCAACTCTATGCTAAAGAAGGTTAACAGCAAGCTGACTTCTAGCGAAGATGTAGTGATCAGGCAACAATCTATATTTCAGGTCACTGGAAAGGCCATGTAGAAGAAGCATTACAGACATTTGCTGGATGATGTGAAGCTGAGAGTGTCTCACTCTAGATCAGAATTTATTGCACTCCATCTGTCAACAAAAGTGACAAATTACTGCAGCTGGGGAAGCTCTTCCCTTCCCAACAAACCATGTATTGGAGAGGCCGGTTGATTAGTCATCCATCTTTATTTCAGCATTTCAATTTAATATAATTGTAATTAATCTTGTATCTTGGATAATAAAATTTTAGAAAATTGATTTCTGGCTTAAGAAAAATGTTTTCCATTTTTACAGGTTTCGCTGATTCTCTTTTGACCGACCTGATATAAAAAGAGACAATGCCATTCCAACTCAGTATCTGTTCTTGTTTTGATAAAGTCATAAAAGTATTGACTTTGCATGGATTTAAGTTTGCGTTGAAGCCATGCTTGCAATAGAGCTTGTATTAATGAAGAAGGGCTATAACTTGTCCTCCAGTAAGGTACATGTTATAATACTTAAATAAAATTGATTGAGATGGAGTTATAACACTATAAGTGGCTTAGATTTTTATGAAAGTTAAACACTTTAGACTTCACTGCAAACCTGTTTGCCTCAATGAGAGGAAAAAGAAGTGATGACTGGATTCCAAAGTCACAGAAGTAAAGCCATCAAAAAAATAATCTGCAGATTTGGGTTAAATAATGTAAATTGGGGGGGGGGGGAAGTAAAGAAAAATGCAGGCTTTCAGTAAAGTGCCTTAAGGCAATCACCTCAAAATCTTGTTGCTGAAGTTGTGTTGGTTTTGTTTACATTGTTTATAGGGAATGCAATCCACCCGGGAGAGGTTACATGAGAAGAGGCCTTTTCTTAACACTTTCCAAGTACACAGTGTTCATAGAAGCTCAGCTCAGCACACGAAGGGAGGGAGAAACAATCTCCGAGAGCCCTGGAGTCACTTCTCGGTCTGTCCTGAGGGTATAGCACAGACACGAAAGGAAGTTTCTTGAAGGCATTGCTAGTCTGTTCCAGGACAAGGACGTTACACAGCTCTTCACCTTTTCAGTTTGAGTCTTATCCCCCACGTATGAATGCCATTTCCTGCACTGAAATGTACAGCTGTAGCGTCACCTAATAACTAATAGACTTTTATAGCACCATATTGTCCTCCAGCGGTGACCTCCCCCCCGCAAAGGAGACATGGGTTCAAATCCCGTTCCTGAAAGCAGCTCCTGAGTTAATTTAGACGCCTCTCGGCCATGGAGAGCTAGACAGGGCAGAACAAGCCATACGCTCCTTGGAGGCTCGGATCCAGCTCAGCTGAGCTCACTGGAGAAGCAGTTTCTCAGACCCTTCCCAGTGTCTTTTTCATGGGAGTAAGCACCCATTACCTAACTGTAACTGTATGTATGCGCATGGCCAAGAGCACTCAGTGCCTCGGTGCGGTGCTAACAATGCCACAGGATTCGGATCTCCAAGCTGAAATAATAAATGGAGATCTGCAGAGACCAGATCTTCCTCTGAGCTCCTCTGAAACCTTCAGTTGGTACTTGGAAGGAAAACAGAAAAGTGATCTAGTGCTTAAACAGCACTTGTCATTTGTCTCGGTCTTGAAATAAGCAACATATGTAAAGGTTTCATGCAAAGAACATAGCGGCACAATGCAGTCTAAAGCTCCCTTATTCTAAAATTGAACTTTTCTATAAAAGTCTACAAAATGTATTGATACAGAAGTGTTTATTCCTCTGAATAATCTCTGACTAATGCCAGTGACTAAAATCCTGAGCAGGAAAATCAATGTAACTGGTGATTATCTGTCCCCAGGTGTTATTTACAAAGATTATACCTGTTCTTTATGCTGCCTATCTGAGCATGAATTTAAGTGTCACATGTATAATTCCATCTCGTTGTTTTTGATGATGCTTAAAAATCCAAAGATTGAAAGACAAGGACTGAAATAAAATAAAGATTTCAAGTTTTCATTTTCAGAAGTATTTGGGAACATTTTTAGTTACAGAAAGGACACATTCAGATGTTGTTATGTAATTCTGATTACAGATTTCATCATGGTAACTGGGGACAGATTTAGGCGCACATGATTATAGCAATTTGACTTTGGACACATGCCTTAATTTTTTTTCACACTGATGGAATTCCACACAATTGGATAGGAAATATTAATTTGATCTTTATTGAGAGGATTTCACCTTCCCGCTTTTTCTCAGGCTTGAAATATCATATGACTAGGCTTTTCCAGGGATATTTCAACTTCAACATAAATTACAAACTAGAAAATGCAGTATTTATCAGCTAACAAGAATTTTTATTCTATCTCCAAACTATTTGGTGATTCAGACAAAAAGTTTTCCAGTGACTTTAGTTTATCCTACCTCATCCTATGATGTATTCTTAATTTGCATAACATTCAAAAACTTCAACATTTCTTAAACCAAAGATAAATTTTTGTGTTGTTGTGCAGATACGTTTCTTAGTTTATTGTAATCTTTTTGCTGATGTGTATACATATAGGAGGTGGGCAATTCCTGCAAAAAATGAGAGGTCACAGGATGTTCCCAGGGCCCAAGGTCTTCATGTCTTGGAATTTCTGCATTCACTTACTTGTACAACATTGTTATTCAGGTACAATAAATCAGTTCCCATGATAGAAAAGATAAATCAATCCCTAGTTCGAATTTAGTAACACTGGACAGTTATGATTCTTACTGAAATTAATGGTACTTCAGAACACCCTGCCCACATAAAGGCTAAGGAAGCCCTAATAACCTGTGAAAAACCAAACTGCCACACGAAAATGAAAAATCTGGGTTTGTTTGAGACTTTTCTATCTGTCCATATGTATTGTAGGCACAAATGTTTAATTCTCATAGAAATTAAAATACTTATTAAATCAAAGGCTCCTGAAAACAGGCTTGTAAGAAACATGAGTAGTATGTTTTCACAAATTATAAATCCAGAATGCCTGTTACACTCCTCCAATGAGTGCTTGAATGCTGGGTTTTTTCAAACTGTTGCGAAGTAGAAGGCAACTCTTAAAAACATCCAAATTCATGATGAAAAAAAAAAGAAAACCCTGAAGTAATGGAAAATGCACAGCAAAATATAGTAAATTGTTTCAGTGGGCTACTCTCCAATGACTCATTTCTGGTCTGAACTGATCTAGCTGCAATGTCTACAATATTCTTTCTAACTAATCTCTTTCCACCTTCATCGTTGGAACATACAGCTGCCTTTTATCAAATTTGTGCTCTCCTTTACTGGAGAAGCTATGCAGACTTTATCTGCCACATTAGCACTGCAGGTAGATCCATCTCCTGTGATGTGATTGTGTCTATGCACCTCCTGCGTTTGGATCGCAGATAATTCTGCTCCTAATTATCACCAAGGTCCTCCTTAACTGTCACTGTCTGAGCTAAACAGATCTAGCTTCTCATAATTCTGCCAGGTACATTTTTCAGATCTTGTGTCATTCTTGTAGTTCTTATCTGAAGGCTCTCTAATTTAACAAGATATTTATTGGTCTGTTATGACACTGGGTAATAATTCTGGTAGAGGTCATACTTCAGTGCCAATATAGAAGCAATACAACCCTACTTCATGTTTTTCTATTAAACTAAATTATTTAGTTTAAATAATAGTTTTAAACAACAGTAAATAATAGTTTAAACTGAATAGTTTAGTTCAGTGGTTTAAGCTATTAATCTGCTTCCAAGGATAGTACCTCCTCTTCAGTTATCATTCTGTACTAGAAGCCTGCATTTTGCTGAAGTCTTGAAATCACACAGTCACTTTTGAACCCCCAGCAACAACTGCATTTGAGCACCTATCAGTTCGTTTGTAATCTGTTCAGTGCCTGCCATGTTGATTTTGATCATGCCAGTTGGACTACACTGAGCACTGTGTGAAAGATTTTTGGGACGAGTTCTTCCTACAGTTATTCCCATAGGTCTAACTAATGGAGACAATAATGTGATTGTTTCCATTGTGATTGTTTCTTCTGGTTCCTGCAATTTTTTTACTGTTTGTTCCTTATTTCGATGTACCTACTCCTGTAAGAGGGACTTGTGTCCTGGTTTCAACTGGGATAGAGTTAATTTTCTTCCTAGTAGCTGGTATAGTGCTCCGTGTTGGATTTAGTATGAGAATAATGTTGCTAACACACTGATGTTTTAGTCGTTGCTACATAGTGCTTACACTAGTCAAGGATTTTTTGGCTTCTCGTGCCCTGCCAGCGAGAAGCTGGGAGGGAGCACAGCCAGGACAGCTGACCCAAACTGGCCAAAGGGTATTCCATACCATATGATACCATGTTCACTATATAAACTGGGTGGAATTGGGCAGGGGCACCATGGCTCAAGAACTGGCTGGGCATCAGTCAGTGGGTGGGGAGAAATTGCATTGTGCATCTCTTATTTTGTATATTCTTTTATTACTGTTGTTGTTATTATTTTCTCTTCTGTTGCTGTTCTATTAAACTGTCTTTATCTCCACCCATGAGTTTTACCTTCTTTTTTTTTATTCTCCTCCCTATCCCACTGGGGGTGGGGGAGAGCAGTGAGTGAGTGGATGCGTGATGTTTAGTTGCCAGCTGGGGTTAAACCATGACACCTTGTTACCTACAAATAAGCCCTAAAAAATTTTCAGATTCTTCTAGAGAAAGATATAATATACAAATAAAATAAGTGAAAAGACATTACAGAGTGAGGAAAGAATGGCCATGTATTTGATATTCATGCCAAAAATCCACATGGTGACCCTTAGAGAATATTTAGTGAAAGTAACAATACATAAAAGGCACTCCTATGGACTTATAGTTAACTTTCAGGTTGGGGCTAAACTCTAACTTGGTTTTAAATGTCGAGAGAATTTTAGTATTTTCAAATATTTCCTGATAATTCCATAAATGTATAATTCAAATACAATGTAAAAATAAAGAGGTTTGGCTTGAAAACAGAGGGACGGAGTTGGAGTTCCTACCTGACATTTGCATCATAAATCCAGCCAGGAATCAGAGTGTACTACTCCACTGAAATCTGGAGAACTCTAATGATAAACAAGCACACTGGGAGGCACAGCATTATCACTAAATGGATTATTTATGCTGGTTCTCGAAACAAGGAAGGGAGGTGAATAATCCTCTTCAAATCTCAAGGCTGCTGATCAAATAAAAATTTCCAAGTACAATAAAAAATTTGGCTCCTAGAAATATATTTGAGCTCTTTGAGCTTTTTCCCCCTCAATTCAGGAAAGAAAAAATTGTTCCACAGCTGCAAAGAATCAATTCTTGGTACTCCTGAATTAGGATTTAAGTTCCCTGTGGGACTGCTTAAGTTTTCCATCCCCTTCAGCTCTCTGTGGGAGGCACCCATGGTTCTGAGGAAAAACACTTCTGAGGCCAGGCTGAGTTTGGAGCTAGACAGCATGGCCAGGTGTTGAAGCCAAGTCTGTGAACCTCCATGGCACAGAGGTCCTCCAGACCCAAAACTGGGGTGGGGTAGGAGGGAAATTCACATCCAGAAATTCCTACTTTTCTTCCCACTTTGTGCCGAACTTGGCAGGATTTTGTCTCAGGTACATGGGGGGAAGCATGTTTTTCACTTAACTTTCAGTTATGTATAACCTTGAAAAATTAGGCCGGTCACAAACCTGGTAGGTTTGTGCAAGATTTAAAGGTGAAATTAACACCACAATGTACAAGCCGTGATCGAAATCTCAGTGGAATCAGTGGGCAATTTTCCACTGAGATCAATGGGCTCTGGATTACACCCATAAAGCCTGACTAACGAGGAGTTATGTGGATTAAAAGCACAGGTTGAACTAGGAAATACAGTACTTCTGTGCCAATGGGATTCTGGATCTCTTTGACTTCCCATAAACTTAGTGGTGAACAGCATAAAGGGAACAGAACGTCCCTCGCCAAGCTATTGCATGCAGTCAGACCCTGCGCTCTCCCAGAGCCCATGGGCTCCAGGCCTGCAGGAATAAGGACGAAGCTTGCAAGCTCGCTGGGAGACCCTGGGTGTCACATGCATTACCAGTGTTTCGTGAAGTACAGCACTAACTGCATGCATTTCCTTTTTTCCCCTCTCTGTGGTGTATTTGCATCTGTGTGGAGGGAAAGGTGAGGTTATATCCATTTTAAAATGCCTATATATGTCTAAGGCAGGCAGAGAGAAAGCACCGTTAGACATTTTGAAGAGCTGACTCAACATCTGAAAGTCTTGCAGAACAAAGTTATCACCAGACTGATTTCCACAGTCATTTATCTTGCAAAAAGAACATAATGAGATGCAGTAATCTCTGGTAGGAAGAGATTCATATTTAAATGAATTTCACCCATCAAAAAGGGATGCCACACTGTTTTTCTACAGATTTGGTATCAGCAGCATTGCTAAGAGGCATTAGATAGTGGCCAAAACATGAACATACTTCTCTTCCTCACTGCATCTTTGCAAATAATGATTTTGACCAGTTAGGGAACAAAATAGATATTATGATGTCTGAGAGTTGTGAGCTCATTATCTTTATCAACAGAGAAGATTTTCGTCATGTAAGTGGTCAGCAGGAACAATGTTTAGGCATCCAAAAGTATCCTAATTCATAGAAATGAAGAATACAGCTTGCAGTGCAGCCTGAAAAGAGGAAGGTGGGCACTCCTGCCATCCGCAGACGCAAAGCATTGTCTTTCAGCTGTGCCCACCTACAACACTTGGCATGAATCATGACCTTGCAAGAAACAGATGATTTTCCCTTCTTCTGCAGGGGGTTGTAAATCCCACATAGGTCTTCAGACTCAGGATTCTGCTCATTTTAAAAAGTGCCAGTAAGTTACTGTTTTCTATACTGTCCTATACAGACTGCTGGTGCTGAGGCAATTCTCATCCTTTCCTTCCTGCCTTTCTTAACATTGAGCAGCTTGCAGGGTTGCTACTTCACTTAAACTTAAAGCTTTAAACATTATGTCAGGAAATGTCAAGAAAATAAAAAATGTCATACCTATCAGGTAGATACGATTTAATGAGGACTGATAGTCTTAATGTTTCAATGCTTATAGAGCAGTTGCATACCATAATATATACCATAATGTGCATCAAAACACCAACCATCTCCCCTCATCCTCACAACATAGTCCATGGAACACTGATGAAAAGAAGATGTGACAGAAGCACAGATGATCACACAAACCACAGAGTCATGACTTAGAACTAAGGATGGCATCTAAATTGACATTTTACATTTAAAGTATCTTGTGAAGTTTGTATGACTTTTTTTTCAGTTCAGTGACAAAGCTGCAGCAACAAAAAAAGGCTGTGAGTACAACAAAACAGTGCAAAGATAAATCACAGAATCACAGAATCACTAGGTTGGAAAGGACCTTCAAGATCATCAAGTCCAACCATTAATCCAGTGCCACCATGTCCCCTAAACCATGTCCTGAAGCGCCACATCCACATGTTTTTTGAACACTTCCAGTGATGGGGACTCCACCACCTCCCTGGGCAGCCTGTTCCAATGCCTGACCACCCTCTCGGTGAAGACATTTTTCCTAATACCCAAGCTAAATCTCCCCCGGCACAACTTGAGGCCATTTCCTCTTGTCCTATCACTGGTTACTTGGGAGAAGAGACCAACACCCTCGTCGCCACAACCCCCTCTCAGGTAGTTGTAGAGAGCAATAAGGTCTCCCCTCAGCCTCCTCTTCTCCAGACTAAACAACCCCAGTTCCCTCAGCCGCTAATGTAGCAGAACAGCTTTGTCTATTCAAACTGCATTTCTGCTCTAAACCATATGAAATTTGTTTAATTTCAGTATTCTCATATATCTAGTTATTTTAAATAATATTGACTTTATGCAATAAACAAATTTCCAACTGCACAGAGTGTAACAATGTAAGCAACTTCAGATATCTATAGTGTAAAGAGAAATGCTGCTCAAACACTGCAATTCTGTAGACAGCAACTTAAATATGTCAGACTGAGGTGGGCTACATAGTCTGCATTTCTGAATCTGGATCAAACTATTAAAATCTTGTTGTCTTTAATTATTAAAACAGCATTTGCAAATATGGCAGCATGGATCCTACGAAAAAATTTATAAGCAATCCCATAACAAGAGTTCTCAACATAAATTACTCAAGAGAGATAATTTATTTATAACATTGAACAATTTAGTTTTCCTAATTTTGTCACAGTCACTGACCACTTGTAATCAATACTGTGTAAAACCTGCAGAGAAACTTACTACTTGCAGTGTTTCTTGGCTTCTTTTCTACTGAGCGATGCGCTCTTGACCGTGTTCAGCATGGAGCACGGGAAAGCCTTGGCGTACTATTCTCAGCCCTGAAGTCAGGAGCCACTGCCACACTTGGCAGGGACCGGGATCCAGCAGCAGCTGCTTCTCAAGAAGGTCACGCGATCCCTCCCGTGAGAGGCACGGCGACCGGCTGCTTCACTCCTGCGGGGCGTCCGATGCAGCAGAAGCTGAGACACCCCGGTACGCACAGGGAAGAAAGCCTTGTCTCCCTGAGTGGGCAGCTGTCCGCCCTCCTGCTGAGGTCGGAGCCTTCTAGGAGCTGTGACCCAGGTCCTCCAGCTCCTCTGGGCAGGCAGCACCACTGTCATGCCTGAAGAAGCTCAGGGGCTGGTGCCAGATTCCTCTGTTGGAAACGCCCAGGTGAGTCAGCTGAACGAGTGGGTCTTACTGACCTTCCTATAGGCAGGGCTGACTCTCACCCTGCGAGCAAAGGGTCCCACTGGAGCTTCACAAACCTCACTAAAACCTTTCTTTGTTGTTCTCTCTTCGCCGTAACATACAGTCACAGCGTAAGGCAACAGAGGTGTAAGAGAACAAAATAAGAAACCGTGTAAGTTATTCATTATCAAGACGATATGACCAAGATGAGCATATTTAGTTGTTAAATATTGAAAAACAGAAAAAAAGTCATTATTACATGTAACAAATTTCCCCAAGCATTTCCTTTTACCACCGCTTAAACACATTGCAGAGTCACTACACCTGCGTGGTAGCCCCCGGCGGTTGCATAGGCTGTCCCCCAGCTTGCAAAAGCAGACACGTGGCAACTCCGAGTGTGGAAAGGGCGATCCTGAGGAAGCCATAAGCTTCTCTGCAAAGTAGCAATCCCTTTATCTGCAATCCTTCTTCCCAGTTTGAGCAGTGTATACCTTTAAACTCTATTCAGTCATAAGCAAGGATTTCTGCTTAGTTCAAAATAAAGCCCTGAGAAGGGGGAAGTGCGTCTAGTGTCATGCGTAGGACACCCAAGTAAGCACCACTTCAAAGCTTAGTTCTGAGTAAACTTGTTCCACGTTCTTGCACGCTCTAATCCAGAATGGAGCTACAGGCTCAGACCAATTTAATGTTTTTATTATCTCTATACCCACTGGTTTTAATGTTCAGTATTCTGTAGACTTTCACATTAAATTACCATCTTCTGCAACAAATTTCTATTCCTGGGGAACGGAAAATAAAAATAGCAGATGTCTCTGCTCAAGCATATTGCAATTCTTGTTCTGAAAGTATATAATTCTTTTTTTTTTTTTTTTTACTTTAAACAGCCTCCATGCATTCTCTAAGAAAAACAGGCTTAAGCTGTTTCTTTAAAAAAAGAAAAAAAGTTAAAGCTTTGATGTGATGGATGCATTGAACATGTCAGGAAGAGTATTATCAAAACGAGAAGTTTAAAGCCATTCCCTGGGGTATATATGTTTTGATGTCCTACTGTCCTTGTCATACATGAAAGTATTTGGTCTATCTAGAAATTCATTTGACCCAGAAAAAACAAATTGTTCAGAGTTAACGGGGAAAAAAACCCACACACAGAACAAGGACTGGGACTATGATATGCTCAGTATTACACTGCACTCTCTGTTTAAAGTAGATTAAGAAGAAACAGTAACAAGTAATTAAAACATGTCCCGTTGGTTCCATACTACTATCCAAACACTTCTGTAATAAAAAAACTAACAAAGGTCTCCAACTCCCAGATGTCTTGAATGGGTTTCTTCAGGTTTCTACCTGGGTGCTCGTTCATATGGCGCAAACTTCCCAGGTGACAAAATACCTGGAAAACTTTTTTTTTTTAATGGAAGGTAAAAGTGATCTAAGGGCAGAATCATCCTATATTTCTTCTGTATGAATATATAGCCATTAATATTTGATTCAGTTAATAGAAAAACAAAGGCTATATGCAATGATACCAGCTTCCCTAAGATTATATTACGTTATTTATTATTTCTCTGATACTAAATAAAAGTTATTATTTGTACTTTAAAAAAACACTGATTTTAAATTGCTCTTGAGCCTTTGGCAAATGTTTCTGCTCCAGAGAGATCTTATAAAATGCAAGCTCAGAAATTCTTCCCTCAGCTTCAGAACATTTGTTGAAAAAGCAGACAGCTCAATAGCAAAATTCGGTGCAGCTTCCAGGACAGCTTCTGTGTCCTAATAGAGGGTAAGGAGAGGACTTATTTGCCACATGTTTCTAGAAGTCCTGATTCAGTTCTCTTTATAGTTAGAAGGCAGACTTCCTCATTAGTTGTCACAACTTTATTCAGAAACGTCACTCGCTGAATGCCTATTCTGCCATAAACTTCTTCAGGAACGAGAGAACATGAGTGTTAGAGCAAGGTGTAGTGAAACTCTGACTTAGGGATAAAACTGATGGCAGCTAGATTCATAGCAGGGAACTAGTGATAAACTTTCCAAAGCAGTTTGCCTATGCGAGAGTGAACAGCATTTCTGAAAAGCAGTCATTAGCCAAGGTTAAGAAGTATTACCACTTCGGTGATCTCAGAATCATTTTCTTAAAATAGCATAACAGAAAAAGGAGAGCCAGCTTGCCTTGTGGGCTTCAGCAAGCTCTCCTATTTTGTGTTTTGGCAGAATGATGGTACAAGCGAAGAAGACTTAGAACTTAAGTATATCACAGAGATGCACCATGATGCGATACATCACATGCCTACAGAATGATGAATTACAGCCCTTTGGAAAGGTCCACCATAATGAAAAAAGTGACCTTGAATGCTAGTGATGACAGTCCACCTGGGAGTGACTACTCTGATCCCACAGTGAGAGCCAGTCTGTTGTAACCTTATCATCCTGAAATTCATGGTTTGTTGCCGGAAAGATTTTGAAAAAGACTGAGCTGCAAACTTTAAAGTAGTTCCAAATCTATCCCTTGGATCTGGGCTCCCTGAGCACTTGCACATTCTCACATGTTAAAACACAGTTTTGGAAAAGTGGAACCTGACCATTTCAAACAGGTTTTGCTTTCAGAATGAACAGCATGAATGAATGTACACAGAAAATTCCACAGGGCTGTCACAGATATGTCCTAGTTCGTACAAAATACACACTGAAACATTAGACAGACTCTT
>NW_010565715.1:13404-60445 GCF_000687285.1 Phaethon lepturus
ATGTAGAGAAGTCCTACTTTACAAACAGATTTATTAGCATATGTACAAAACCAACATTCACATGAAAATATTTATTTTAAATGTAGTGAAGCTTGCCTTATTAAAACGATTAATTATTTTTATCACTTTTCCTTTATGTACAGATCACAGCTTAGCAAATGACTTGAACACGAGGTGCATGTCTAGAAAGTTGAAATTTGAGTATATGGCTGACTCGTCTAATGATAAAATGTTCCAACATAGTCTAAAATGCAAATAGTGTGTTATTGCCTTAAATTGTTCCAGTTCAGTTACCTTGCTATGAGCATCCATTACAGCTAATTATTGCAACAGACTTTTATTATTCGTAATTACTTTTCCACATTGTAATGATCATAAATTTTGAAAATTCCGGTCATCATCTGTCACTATTCATGCTTGTCAGATCTTTTTTTGTACAGAACATTTTGCATACTCGTTATCATTAATATGCTTGTCGTCTGTTATTATTCAAATCTAGTAAGGATCTTTTAAAGGAAGTGCAATATTGTTTCTTAAATACATCCTTTTAGACCTAATGACAGACTGATGCTGATCCTAACTTAGAAAATTAAATGAAACGCCACTAATAAAATGCGGTTTTCTCCTTGCACTCACTCTGTCAGGCTCGTGAATACACCTACAGTCAGACAGAAATTATTTCACTGTTATTATCATCCAGGCAGCAAGGCATTTTAAGGACTAATTTGTAAAATGAAAAGGTTGAAAAAGATGAAGCATTCTTTCCCAGATAAAATGGAAAATGAGAGAAACAGCAAAAGAGAAAAAGAAAAATGCCTACACAGCTGTAAGCAACAAAATGCTCACAGAACTAAGAAACCTAAGAAACACTCAATAACTTAAGCTCATCAATCTGGTCCCATTTTACGAGGTAGCTGTAGATGCCATATAGTTGTTTCACCAGACAGAATGAACACAGAGCTTTTATTGTTGGGACTGCCACTATTCTGCCGTTGCATTTGGTTTGCTACCTATGAATAAGCCAAAATACAAAGTCAGTACTTCCCTCAGAAGGGAATCTGATTTACTCTTTCCAGAACAGCAGATATTACTGAATATTTTCACAAACATCACAAAATGGTTTAGGTGACCTGAACTGGCAGATGAAGCAAGTGCACAGAAATAAGTAAAGCAACAGTAACGTCTCGGTTCACTGTGCTATTCAGTGCCATCAGATGTTCTGAAATCATTTATTCCTTGTTAACAGTGACACAAGGTACAGTAATGATGGTACCATGCTAACATATACTACGGTCAGGGAAAAGGAAAGAATACACTACGCATCAGAAACTAGGAGCATCTTTTACCAATATTTCTCAACTCCCTGAGGGAGTTTCTGTGGATTGCAGCTAACTAAATATGCTTACTATTCACAGTGCAGATTAAGTGACAGGCAGAAGAAAGCAATTAAAAGTTTCACTTTTTCATTAAGCTTGTGCATAAAATATGATACCAGCACAGTTGTGATAAATCTTTCATAACCATTTGGATAGAACACTGTTTGGCAGCTTTAAAAGAAAATAGCTGCACATGTGTTGATAAAACTATTGTACCTCTGACATGAAAAGCAGAAGATAAGGAGGTTACCAGTCATGGTTGACTAAATAAAGCCTTCGACAGAACTTGACGTTCGATGATCCAACTTGAAAGGTTATGGAACACATTCCAGGCTGATTAAATGGGTCAGAGCTTTTCCTATGGACCATAGCCAGCAGGTTAAAGTCAATTGTGTCCCCTCCAATTGGCAAGCGATTAATGGAGATGTCTCCCCAGGGCACTAAATTAGGACCTTTACTCTTTCTATTAATGATTAATGACCTGGTATTATACAATGCAGCAATAAAGAATGAGCATGTGATACTTCCCTTATGCAGGCTTTTCTAAATCGCTGTATTAGAGGTCTTAAACTTCAAGAGAAAGATAACATAAAATAAAGAGCTGGGCATGATTTTAAGAGTTACTAGCAAGTAAGAACAGTACTCTGTTCTGAGCTGAGCAATACAAATGCAGAATGATTCCACTTATTGCAGTAATTTACTTGCTTTACACAGTACAAATGAGATCAGTATCTGGACTTTTTCCTCATATTCCTGGGAGAAATATATTAGAACAGTAGGCAAACATAATTTGGAATAGGTGAAAATATTCTTAGATATTTTTTCCTATTAAAAAATCAAGCTTGAAAAAATCAAGCTAAATCTTTATCAGCAAATATCTTGGGACATCTTTCAGGAGAAGCTCCATCACTTAAAGGCACTGTGGTCCAGACACCAGGACCATTTTTTTTAAATTCACAACCCATCATTTGGTCACACTTCAGAAGATGAAGCGATAGATAATCGAAAACTTCCCATTACGGTTAAAAAAAGAGAGCTGGAGACAACCAGATTATATGTTGCAAATGGAAACTAGCAGCAGTGCTTTAGGAGAAAATCCCTGATTTGCACAATTATGTGAACACAGTTTGTTAAGCTGGTTTTTCATGAATTTTTTTCATAGATAACTGTAACTTCATTTGTCGTGATGCAAGTAAAATGTGCCTTTATTTCCTTAAGCTCCCTTCAAACTTCTAGATAGCTTTTAAAGCTATATTCGGGAGGGGTTGTCTTTTTTAACACTAGCAACAGAATTTGAATGTTCTACTTCAGATAAAGCAAGATATATTGAGAAAATCTTCACACAAAATCAGTCTGAGACTTGTGTGTTCAAAGGACATCAGATTTAACTATGTTCATCAGTTTGGGGAGAGATGGGAAGATGAGCTCATGGCTGACCCTGAGCTAATGTTCCCACTTTTTTTAGCAGATAAAAATGAAATCATCACAGATAAAATTTGTGGGAAACCTCATCAGAAGAAAGACAATGGGAAAGGATATATGGAAAAACTAGTCATGGTAAGATATGTTTTTCAAAATGAGATATGACTCTAAAAAAAGCACATAGCTAGGTAAAAAAAAAAAAAAAGCAAACATTAAGATTTGAAAAGATTAATGGATATGTTTATGTAGAGTTGTGAACAGTGAATTATTACCAAAAGATTATGTTTCTAATGAGGACTGTATAGGATAGGATCTCGGATTTATTTTAATTGATATCTTTATCAATTAACAATAAAAAGAAACATCACATCACTGCTGATACTGTCTGAAAAAATTTAATGAGTGAGGGAATGCAAAGACTGAAAAGACATGGTCACTGTCACAATTACTAGTCTTACAAGTTCACTGGAAATGCCATATCGCATTTGAAAGTTTTTCCTAAATGATGTGTCTAGTTCACACAAGTAATAATTTGAAAAAGCCCTGCACTCAGGAGGTTAGATTAGGTGCTGACAGTTGTCCTTTGCAGCATCACAATCTATGAATCTCTAAATCTAATATATTTATTTCTTTCCATTTGTAGAGCTGTCCTTGGCAACAAATGGAAAGTTTTGGGTTTATGTCATGAGATTACTGTGTGAAATATTGAGAAGAAACTTGTCATTAGTAGGTTAAAGCTCAGACTTTAAATACAACCGTCTGATAAAACAAAACAAGAAGTTAAAACAGTATTAAATGAAAACATGTAATAATTAATTTGGTATAGTCCATTTCCTCTTCTTAAAAACATAGAAATATTGGTTGGAAGGGACCTATGGCAGCCCTCTTGCTCAGAGCAAGGCAACTTAAGTGTCTCAAAGTGCAGTTTGCAGGTGTTGTCCCTTATTATGTCATCTGGCGCTACTGAAAAGAGTAAGACTCTGTCAGCTTTGTGACTGCCTTTCAAGCAGCTGTAAGCTCTCAGATCACCACTTAGCCTCCTTGCTATCTAGCTTTATCACTACTTAGGTAGTTGTCAAACTCTAAAAACAATGCTATCAAATACTGCAATCCATGTACCAGTGAAAAGGGACACTTCATTCTTTTTCTCAGGAATGAAGAAAACACTTAGCTTGCACCTTTCCTGTTCTAGGGTATATCACCAAGATAGCATACCTCTCAAGCCTTTTCAAAAACAGAAAAGTATCTTTCCAACGTTGCCATGGCAAACTCTTCCGGTACCTTTGCAGCATCAGGCTGCTCTGAGGGAAAAGCATTTCTTGTTGTCTGCTTCCTGGTCTAAATGCCCAGTAATCTGGGGATCTAAACATGCCAGTAGATGCAAGAGTACAATATAAATGTTATGTATGTGTAAAATGCATATTGAAGCTCTGAAAGAAAACAATTAAGAGTCTTTAAGGTTCTTTCAAACTCTCAGCAGCCCCTTCAAGTTACCTCTTCTGCCTTCCATGCCGTATCTCACTTGAGAATGGCAAAAGTGGGAAGATGTACAGCAGAAGATGTACAAATGTAGACTTGACTAACCACAATAAACTTAACTAGTATACCTTTTTATTGACAAAGTAATGAATAAATATTGAAAAGGTACATCTAGAATATTCTTCAAACCAAGACTAAAACTTCAATGGGTGTCTGATATTAACCTTCAGCTATCTTAGAAGATTTCTTGAAAGCTAAAAATCCAGGAATTACCAGCTGGTTATTGTAATTAATGGCAGGAAATAAAAAAAGAAAACAAAACAAAACACCTAGGGAGTGGCTCATCTCTTTCATCACTATTTCTGACTGGTTTATTATCTGGAACTAAGATAACTCATTTGAATGGACAGAGGTTTACATTTATTCTGCATATTCAACCATGATGAATTGCATGGCGTTTTTGAGTATCTAGCCATAACGTCTACCTTGAAGGCAGATCTAAATTACTGTTATTCCAGATCATCCCATGCCTGGACTATAGGGAAGAACATGCAACCTAAACATAAACACGGCCCAAAGATTTAAAGTGTCATTCTCCAACATCTTAAACTGTTCAGGTAATTAATTAAAAGGTAGTGAAGACTGTGAGGCACAAGTGAAAGCATGAGACAAACATGGTGCTAAATGAAAATTAATTGAAACTGCTCACTTAATATGAACATATAGTAACTTTTTCTCTGTAAGTTCATATGGAATAAGTTATTAAATCTTCCCATTTAAAAATATTGTTCTTGTTTATCGTGTTCTGTTGGATAGAGCAGTGGGAAAGTAACACAGATCTTCCATATAATATCCAAGATAGCCTTGAAAGATGACAATTATTAGTTTTTAAGATCCTGTATTGTTCCTGTAATGATGTAAGCACATTTATTTTGCCAGTGCTGCAATTTAAACATTGCATAAACAGACATCAGTTTTAGCCCTGCTATCAGTTTGAACCCACAGTGTCTGTGCTCTGCTGTCAGTTTGCTCCCACAATGACCAGGACTGATAAGAGCCTTCATTAAAAAACACACAAGAAAACACATAGATTGGCAAGCAAAATGTGCAGGGTGCTGTGGACAAGAAAGACCTTAAAATCAAGAAACCAGGGCTGAAAAGAGACCACCCCAAGAGTATGCACACAATGCAGACAGGATGGCATGATGGGGAGTGTGGTCACACTTCTCCTGGGAAATCAGCATGAGTGGAGCCCATCTGAAGTGCCTGGACACGAATGGACACACAGCATGGGCAATGAACAGGAAGCATCAGAGTTCTGCGTGCAGTTGCAAGGCCATGATCTCGTTGGGATCATAGATGTGGTGGGATGGCTCACACAGCTGGAGCACTGCTGTAGCTGGATACAGGCCCTTCAGGAAAAACAGGTCAAAATGGCAAGGATGCAGTTGCCCTTTATGTGACAGAGCAGCAGGGATGCATGGTGCCCTGCCCAGGGACAAGTGATGAGCCAGCTGAGAGCTTATGGCTTGGGATTAGACAGTGGACCAACAAGACTGATATTGTGATGAGTGTCTGCTACTGTCAGTATATCAGTTGACTTAATACGAGACCATAGTTCTTCTGACAAACCTTGCCCCATGTATATCTTTAGACAACATTACACTATTACTGCTTTGAGTCTCCGGCACCTTTTCAGAATACCGTTAGGCATTACTACCTTGGCTATCATGGAACGGTTTATTTTCTCAAGAAATCTAGTTTTTGTCTTGATAAGTAATGAGCCAATTGTTGAAATCTTACTTTTTGTTTGAGGAACAAAATTCTCATTTTCTGAACATACACCAATAAATCTGAAATAGTCAGCAAACAAACACAATTTTTGTTGATTGTTGAAACAGACAACGGACAAGACAACCAGCAAAGCCCACCAAAAGGAAAGGCTAACAGGCACAAGGACTTACATGCCAAAGATGATTAATCAGAAACCTGTAAAAATCGTGCACTGGGAAAGGAAAATGAGGAATTTATTTCTTAGGTTATGTAAACAACATGGGGACACTTAACATATGATGTTTACCCTTACTGTTAAGCTTATGACCAAATCTGGAATTTAAGTCCACTTGAACCCATGGAAATCTGCCTGCCCCTCTGGAGTCAATAAAGGGAGACTCTGAGGTTAAGACTGAGTCTATGTGCAGTGAGAATGTAATTAAGTTAACTATCCCCAGATACTCTAGTTTATCTATCTAACCTCTTTGTGCGGTACCTGAAGGATGCATTATTCTTAATTTGTTCTGCTTTACAGTGGCACAATACACCTTCAAGTTTACCTATGCTTGTTTGCCTTTTAACAAGCTTTCAAATGTCATCTTCAGCATTAAACACAAATAAAACAGCAAATTATCATAATTAAGTTAAATTTGGAGCAATTGTTCTCAACTTGTACTCATTTTGAAATTTGCTGCTTCTGCTATAGACATGAAGTACTGGTTTGCATAATTCTAACAGTTGTTCCAACAGAAAACATTTTTTCTCACTGTAAGCTCTTGCTTGCTTTAAAAAAAAAAAAAAGATAAAATCTGCATAAAGTTCTAAATGTTAGGAGTTAAATGAAAATTATTGTTATGTCTAACCATTGACTTCATTGTCTGTCCCTAACTTCTCCCCAGCTGTGGCTAGCAATAGCTTACAGAATTTTTGCTTTGCACCTGAATTTGCCTTTTTCAAAGCAAACTGAAGATATAAATATAATTTCAGACAGTAAATATTGGTGTCTAACTCAGACAGTCAGAGTTCAAGATTTTAGCCTGCTTTCTGAAAGACATTGCTCATGTATATAAAGAGGTTTCATGTGTGGGTTTTATCCTCCCTGCATAGTATATACTCAGACTAAATACTTAAATTGACTCATTTCATGCAGGCAACACATTTCTTGAAAACAGCCTGAAGCAAAATTTAGAGTCTTTATAAGTTTTCAAGGAAGACGAGATGTTGCAGGTGCTCTGGAGAAACAATTGAGGAAGAAATTGTGACTAAATACTTAGCCAAGCTAAATGAATAAAAACAACAACTGCAAAGGTGAGCAGGATGTCCAGAGGTTAAGACAGCACTGCAGCCTGAAGGCTGGAGAGACCAATCATTTATTACAGGAACCAGTTTTAGATAGTTGAGGTTGTGGACTCCATTCTCTAACCTGCTGAGCAGGAGACTTTGCTGAGAGCCACTTTGTTAACAGCCAGAAAGCCAACAGATTGACCACCACTTAATTAAATCATCATTCGGTAACGAGTGTAGCAGTTTGAACAAAGCAGAGGTGCTTCCAAATACATTTTAAAGAAGTGAAACATGGGAAGACTTCTGCTTCCTCGGCCAGAGATATTTCATGTAAGAAACTTAGGTACTTGTATCCTGATTTTTACTTGGTTCACGAAGATTCTAACATGCTGAGCATTTTTCTTATTACGGTACCACATTCTGCCAGCTTCCATCAGCATTGACATGGCATAGCTCTATCTATCATGCCTGATGGCATGAAACTCCATGTGACACAATGCAACTGGACAGTGGTTCTGGCAATGTTGTAAATACAATGACGATGTGTTTAAACCAGTGACAGGTCAACACTAAATGTTGAGGTGAACTTTAAGTTCAGATGTTTATCCAAAGATACTTGGAAGTTACAAAAATATGATTCTGGTTTTGTGCTACTTCTTCAGATCCCAGGTCAGCAATATATTTAAATTAGTCTCCAAAATAGTCAAATTCTTACCCTGAAGCCATAGAAATCACTTGTAAATGATTTCTGTGAAATGAAAATAGATTTGCACCTTCATGTATTTTATCCTGTTCTAAGTCTTTTTTTATCTTCCCTGAACTGCAGCTTACACTACTTCTCAGCTCTGTGTCCTCAACAAGTACAGTATGTTGTGCTCAGCCCAGCTACTGTACTCAGATCTTTAGGTCTGCCTGGATCAGGGATGTGCTGTTCAGACATTTTGGCAACCATCAACCGAAAACCAATCAACCTCTAACCAATTCAGAGCACTGCGTATCACAACATTTTGACCAGCCAGAAAAGGTCTTAGTCATTGCTCAGTTTCTGATTTAGATTTCTGTTATCTTCCTCCTTCTAACTTCCATCACCGCTCTCTATCTCTCTACTGCCCCAGCCACATTACCTCTTTGTAATACGGAGGAGTAGGAACCAAACCCAGGACCCAAAATGAGTGGTGTATGTGTCAACACAGAACACAGAACTGCCTAGCAATGAATCTAAATTACTCTGTGTTTGTAAAGGGTAGCCAGACGAGTAACCCACAGAGAACACACACAATATAATTCGCGTTCTGCCTACAGCAAAATGTCAGCTGCTCTAATTGTGGCACATCCCAGCAAATATTGAAGGTGAGATGATAAATACAGATCAGCTTGACATCAGCTGTCACAAGGAAAACAAATGAACTTACAGTGATGGGAAAGGTGGAGAATACCAATAGCACAGACAAACTAAAAGGAAATAACAGAGTCAGATCTTGCTTAGTTATTTTAATTGATGGTTAGACAGAAATACCATGTTTAAAGAAGGGCATATGAGGCACTCTGGAACAACTACAGCATATGTCTATCGAGCCTAGTAACCTGACTCTGAAAACAGGGTAAATATACAGTGATATTTCTCTGGCATATGCTCACAACCTCCAACGGACAGTTAAATTACATGTCGTGATTAAAATACATGGGGTCTGTGTTTCCAACCTTTGGTGTCATTTATAACGCACCAGTTCTTGGTGTCTCAGATTGTGGTTTCAGTACTAATATTGGCTCCTCCGATGTTACCCACTGCTGCCTGTGCACCGTATTAACCTTTCCGTTCTTCCAGCAGAACCGCTTCTATGCCTCTGCTGAGAGTAAATCTGGGCAATTGCTCTGGCTTAAAGTTTACTTGGGGAAAAAGAGAGAGAGAGAAGGAGAGAGAGAGAAAAGTGTTTTCAAAGCCAAATCAGTTTGCTGCAAGCTGCCAGTGTGGGTGCGCAGACATTTGTGCCAGCGCAGCTAAGAGACCCATTCATCACAGTATGAAGAACACGCAATTGAGAATGTTTCTACCTCTTGTGATTGTTGATAAAACCTTGACAATGGAGGGAGGGAGGCTAAAGTCTGTTATTTTTAAAATCTTCCCCTTACAGACCGGGAGGTGCCAGCTAACTAGCAGAACAGGAGCTGTTGCAGGAACTGGAAGTGCCAGTGAAGAGGGCAGTTTCAAAAGCAAAGGGGATCCTTAAAACAAAAGCTGCTGAATTAATTCCTTACTGAAGATTGGAATGAGCACTTGTAACTGTGGACCCTTCTCATAGCAGCTGGTCTGGAACCACTTTTCTTACTTTTTATCAAACCTTTCAGCCCATCTTTATCCTGTATTTTCCTCACAATTGTTGAATACTGCCTCAGTCATAGAACAGACACAAAGCAGGTATACTGCAGCACTCAAGCTGTGCCTGTTTTCAGTCTTAGTTTTCAATTTTTCATACAATAAGTGAGTACCCTTTCCTACTGAGATACTTTCGGTTATAAATGCCTCCATTGTAGAGGGTGCTCTGGAGGGAACTGGTTCAGATAATGCAATGCTGAAAGGCAGGGGAACATTTTTCCTAATTGGACTCTTGAGTTTGGAAAATCTTTCTTTGCTGGCTAGAGGAAATACTTCAGACTGAATGTCAGGACAAGAGATGATATATAAGAAAGGGAGACTGAAGGAATCTAAGGTAGAGCCTAATTTATGACTCTTGAATAAATCTTTTTTTGATTGATTGCATTCAGTCTGTTTCTGTGCTCAGTTGAAACTCCCTTAAACAGCAGCTCTGTCTCCTTCATTTGCAAAGATTTTAGAAATATGCCTCTCTCTCTTATCTTTGGTGTTCAAATGACTGCAAGTATTTTTCAGTCTAAGAATACTGGCCTGTATTAATTCCTGGTTTAATACTGTGGCTTTGTGCCAGAGATCATTTTGACCCATTATATCTAACATAACAAAAGGAGCGCTGTGGAAGGAAAGAAGATTTAAAGAGCATAATGAAGACTTACAGCATTAAAAAAAGGATAAAAACAGTTGGGTGAAAAAAGAGTAAGGAAGGAAAAAGATCTTGAGACAATGTGTAGAGAACTGCAGGGAAATAACCCCACTGTTGTTAGAACAGTTAACAACCATTCTAGCTTTCATTTGAAACACTTAACAAACACCAGAGAAAGATAAGCTGATAAAGCTCAAGATGGAATTTCTCTTCTCTTACAGAAAAAAATATGCACAACATAGTAGAACTAACATCAGTCATAAAGTTATTGACCCTTCTAATTGCTTTATGTCTTTACATAAAGGAGGTCTGTGTCAATTCCAAGCTTAACTGGACGCTCTTTAACCAAGTCTAAGAAAATGATGCCAGAAGTCCCTATTTCCATGACCAGCAGCCTTAGGAAAACTCAGAAGTCAGTTAGCACCTGCCTGAAAACTCCTTAAATATCTAAACAACATGCTCAGGTGTGCATATATTCCTGCTTTTTTGCATTCTGTACAAAGGAGGGCTAAATAGTCCGGACAAGTTAACTTAAAAGAGAGAGAATGGCAGGAGCAAAGTACATCGACAGAGATTAACTAGTGAATAATATGGTACAGCGAATAAGAAATAATACTGACTCAGTGTACATCTTGCATTAAAAAGACCAGGGATCCCTTAAGTGAGACTATTGTGTGTGTATCAATCAAATCATAATTCATATAATTCAGCTGTAGAAATCTTTGTAACACGATGTTATAGAGGCCAAAATGGCAATCTGGTTCAAAACAAGGTTAGGCAAAGTCGTGGATTATTTTACCTTTACTGGTGGTTATTAAATACAACCTTTGAAATGCAATCTTCCAGACTTGGAGAAGTATACCGTGGGAGGACCACTCTATATTGCTAACCATTATTGATCTAAATGGAGACAAGCTATTGGATTAACCACTCATACGTTGGAGTCTGCTTTCCTTTTGACTATTTTATAGTTTGATGATTAGTCTACTGTGAAGAGAAATACTGACAGCAAATCCATCATAATGAGTCAGAAAATCCTTCCAAGCTTTCTACTTCTAGGTAAATGACCTAAACATTAGTAATACGTATATGTACATGCATATGTGTGTATACATATAGTGGGGAAAAAACATCACCTATAGTTTCAGGCATCTTTTTAAAAAGGCAAACTACAGTGATTTAGGATGTTGAGCTTCCTAGTTGGCAACACTACGTTGGGACTGGAATTATAGGAAATAATCTAGTGCAAATTATGCAGAAAACCCATACACATATCAAAAAAATTACCATTTTAAAAACTACGAAAAGTTTAAACAGGTAACTTCTATGATCCTTATGTGCTTTTCAGGTTACTGCATCTTTGATTTTGCTTTCTGACTGTGCATTTTGGATTGTCTTCTACATAATGTTAATTATTCCAACCTTAACTATCATTTTGCTTCTTTTTTTTTTTTTCCTAATCTTATTTCTGTTCTGGTTTCTTCTGATTCATGTGTAAAGTTCTTTTCGCGTTCTTTTAATAGTCTTTTGCAGGGACTTTTCTCTTCATATGGGAGGATTTCTGTCGAAGACAAATTGGAGTATTGATAACATGCATATAGACATATTGAATTGCTTCTATCTATTAATTTTATACAAATCATATGGCTTACATTTTTTCCTTTACCGTAACCTTGGTGAAACTTCACCAAAATCAACATCTTCATTTTCCAGAAATTTATTCATACGCAAATTGTGTATTCAGTGCAAGAACATAGCCAGTGAAAAATTGTTAGTATTAGTGTGTCACACAGTATTATCATTACTCAGGTTCCATACCTGACACGGACTAGTGGACAATGCACATGGCTTTATTATTGTTTTACCCTGACCAAAGGCTAGCAAGAGATGCTAACTGAACAGAATTATTGAAACTTTCTGTCAAAAATTAAGTGCTAGTTAATGGAAATGGAGTAAAATGTTTATCAGTTTCAAGCCTAAAGTAAGTGAAGCCAAAAGGAAGTTGGACATATGGCAGAAATTTGACTATGTAGTGGGTCATAAATAATGAGCTGAATTACTTGGTTAAAGAAATCTTAAAGCAGCCAAATTCAAGGTTCTCCATCTGGAAACCAGGAATGCAAGCTATACCTCAAGAATGGTTAAAATTGTCTTGGAAAGCAGTACTTCAAAGGAAGACATATGGGTCACTACAATGATGATGATAATTACATCTGCATAGCTGTCAGAGCAATCTGCGGCAAAGCGAGCTAATGTAACATTTAAGAGCATATCCTGAAGAACATAGAGTAGAAGTAATAATTTAGCAGAGGAAACTACCTCTATGTTGAGTTTTGTAGTCCACATTTGAAAAAGGATGTAGAAAATACCAGTGAGAGATCCATGAGGAGCAGAGGCCAAGGATGATGAGCAGAAAACAGGCATTTCATAATGGGTTTTATGAAGTCAATGTAGCAAGACAGGGAAAACAATGGCATTCTAGATTTGTTCCTGAAAATATAGAAATAAAATTTTGAAAATTTAGTATGCATAGTATTAACCAAATTACGTTGGTGCTAATTTGTCTAAGGTTACTCAAGTTTTCTGAGAATTAAATTTGCCCAATTCTTCTGATACAGACAGACACCAAAGATATTTCACAGAGATCAGTATTTCATAAAGAAGTAAGGCTTTATCAAAACATGCACATTTTGGACTCTGAGCAATGAGCAGTCAGTCATATAGTTATATGATCTCTCACTAACGTACATGAAGATATACTCAAGAGCTAAGATGTTGAGAGAACTCATATTTTTTTGTGTGTTATACATCTACAGAAGATGACAGCAAAAAAAAAGACAAAATAGATATTTCCAAATAAGAGCTAAATAAAAAGCACAGAAGAAAACAATCACTGCAGAGTGTCTGGTTTGGGAACTCTGCTGTGCTACTGGTGAAGCAGTCATGTTATTGAGAAGAGATCTAGAAAATTCAAAACATCCTTTAATCCTATTTTTTGCAAAAATCTCTGGGTGTCTAGAACAGCAACATAAAAATGCAATTGAGTATAAATTGTGGTGACAGTGTCTCTCATTAGCCTTTTTGCTTTATGCAAGAACAGTGACAGCACCCAGAAAACTGTGGTTCATATTAGTGAATATTTGCAGTGAATAGACAGGTATCTAGATGTGACAGGTGAAGCAAAGAAACCCAGTGCCAAACAGAGCACAAAAAGAATCAGCTAAATGCAGGCTGGAGAACAAAGAACCTAACATTATATCAAAGGTGAAATTGCATGGCAGTTCTTCTATAATGCCCTATAATAATAGACAACAAATGCAATACAAAGTGCCATTTTTGAAGGTGCTATGCCTGCTATTTAATTCAATAGCACAATAACTAAAACAAGTGACCTTCCCCTTTCCCTCAGTATTGACCTAGAGCTGTCACTTGTCAGTATCCATGTACTCGTGTAAGACATTTTTAATGTCAACCCACCTAGCAGTATTCAGCAAATTGGTAAAAACTTACAATCTTTTGCAGTAGACCTGTCACACCAAAGTGCTACTTTTGAAATTAAAACTGAAGGCATGCCTAGCAACCCCTGGCTTGATGAAGTACCAGAGCATCTTCAACATCAATGAGAACAGAGTGGAACTACAGACACTGAGAACAAAGAATTCAAAGTTACATTTTATTCTGTTTTAAACATGTGCTCACACATCCTTTTTGCAAATGTACACATATCATATGTGCATTTGTGCATCTTAGACACAAAACTGTGACACAAATGTACTGTCTGGTCTTCTAACTATGTGTATTTCACAAACTTCTGGTGAAATGCTCTTAATCGGTGGTGCCATGACCAACAGAATCATGGCTTTGTGAGCTTACTAACTAATAAAGGAGAAAAATGAATATATCTTAAGAATCTAATCTTTTAAGTCTTATATCCTTCAAAATCAAAACTTAGCACTCCTAAAGAGGTGTTGCAATCATCAGCATTGTGCCACACTGGCAGCTGAAATATGTATACTGATACTGAATCATCAGTGCACTCTATGGTATTTTGGAATTTAATATTTTAAAATGTTTCTTCTTGACATCTTCCTGGATCAAATTGCCTACAATAATCTACAAGCATTACTTCACATTTTTCTAGACAACATATTACTGCTGTTTAAAGGACTGTACTCTCTGATGAGACATGAACACTTTGATAAAATCATTTGCACAGCAATGCTGCCACACAGAAGACGTGTGAGATGAATTTGGGAAGCTTTATTATCTAAGACAATCGACTTTGTAATTAAATGTTATCTCAAGAGAAATTTGGAATCCAAAGAACAGCAACGAACAGAATGAATCCAGTAGAGTCATAACCAGACTAGCTCAAGACATTTGCCTCTTGCTAACTGGGCAGCATTGATGTAAGTGAGGTTTCCCAAAAGAAAACTGTTAGTATTTTAAGACCACACCTACTCACAGGAATAGCACTTATTGGCATAATGTTAGTTAAATTACAGAAATACATTGACACTGATCAGTCTTCCTCTTGATTTTCCATGAGAGTTGATTTCAAATTGCCTTTGAAAATCTCCCCCTGTGGCAGGAAACCTTACATCCACTGCACCGTTTAAGTAATGCAAAACAGGCCCAGAACTGTATTATCTTAGGCTGTGATCCCGTCAGTTTTCATAACGTGAGCAATACCAGGCATTGAAGAGGAGACCTCTTCAAAACAAAACCAGATGGTGCAGGAGGTGGTGCTGGTGACTCAATAATTGACATGGTTCCCTCTGAGTCAGAGCTGAGCAGAGGACTCCATAGCGCAACATAGTGCTAGGGGTACTGTCAAGAATCCTGTTTTTCAAACTCAATGTGAATCAAAATCTGTGGCTAGTCTTCCTCCCTAACAGTGTAGCTTTAAAAATCTGCAGGCTCTCAGGAGAGGGAAGGAACTAGTTACTAACAAGAACAAAGGAGGACATGTGCTTTTCCAGATTAGGGAGCTGATTTAATGGGTGGGTATTCATGTACATCTGATGGCACACATGCCACCTTTCAAAACTTGCTATATTTTTAAGAAATTGTTTCTAGTATGTTCCTGACATCATAACAGCTGGGTTAGCAGAGTACCGTAGACAATAGAAGGGAAAGAGCTTCATCTACTGAGAACGCTCTATGTCCAATGCCCCTTTGTCTTATTTATATCATCAATCTTCAGACTGGAGCTGTTTTTAATGTGGTTTAAACAACCTGTCATTAGGAATCCACCAGCATAGCTATATTCATGGATAACGCATTCATCTGTTAAAGGCATACGTAAATATCACAAATGTTTTCCTAAGTGGTCTACTGTTGTTTTAGCTAAAGGTAGTTAGCACTTCAAAGCAATTCAGAGTCTGGCTTTCAGAACATTTGTAATAAAGTCTTTCCTTTTCAACTTCCTATAGGGTGCTTTTTCTGAACCACAAATAAGCAGTATGAATGAAATAGTGGTGATAGATGCACTAGAATTTGCTATGGAATTGTCAGCCTTCTTTTTTTCCCCAGTGTCCCTTCTTTTCATATGGGTCCCAACCATGTATTGAGTGGAAAATTATTCCTACCTAGAGAGCTAGCCCTATCAGCCTTCTAAATTGTTTCTTATAACAGTTTGTTTTCTTTCCTCTACCCCCACGAGAGCCTAAAAAGCCATGCGCTCTCATCATGTGGTGATTATAATTAGTGTATAAGACGGGAAATGCAGTATGAGTAACATCATGTTCTGTGTTAAAAAAATCTATTGAAAACTAGAAGAAAAAAGCTACCCCAAATATTAAAAGTAACCAAAATCTTAGTGGATTAATTGATAGCAGTTTAGGTCCTTCCTGCAATTAGTTAATTCAGTCCTGATTCTTATCTTGTGAAAGGCACAGTCTCTTTCATTCAACAATTTTTAATCTGACACGGTAATGTTTCTCATTTTCATGGACTTGCATTTTATTGGAAACACAAGGAAACAAATTATGTCCGAATGATAAAGAGATGGAAACAATGCCAATGAAGTATTCAATCTGAAAGCACGTTTTCTAAATTTCCCTTCTGAATATCAAGATTTGGAACAGGGATGGGTTTTATAACTTTTGAATTGCTCGTTGAGCACCACTGCTTCTGGACTACACATGCCGGTGCCAATGTTCTGGGCATTTATGGGCTCTTGCTCTCCTTACAGCAGCATTTTTAAAGCAATTCCTTAATCTCCCTTTGTCCTCTTCTCTGTAACAGTTATGTTATATACTATTTCTTAAAATTTGAAAGAGTTAAAAGGTAGAGTAGAAGTAATTTGAAACTATGTCTTTAGCATTTTTAACACTATATACTTCTGAAGTAAAAGTTAAGTCAAATGTAGTCTTATACTAATGCTTTCCTTGTGCTAGAACTAAGAAATAGTCCTCACATCGAAGTATGACCTGTCAATATACTGTCGAGATACGAAGATAAAAAAACCTTTTGCATTCACCCCGCATAAATCCACTAAACTCCAAAACTCAGGCCATAAGTCTCACTTACATTAAAAACATAAATATAGTTTTGGCAAATTCAGCTCCACAGACATTTCCAGAGAAAGCTAAACATAATTTAATGTGAAAGAAAGATTAGGCCTTCCATTTTCAATTAAAAACCATTAATTATTAAATTTCATAGGAAAGGTGCCAATCAGCTGTGACTTTTATTTATCTGTTCACCTTACTAATACATTGGAAGAACAAAAATAATATTTTCTTTCCAAGAGACTTATCCATTTGACAAATATTTTATATCACTGGTTGACTACTCAGCACGCCTGCCTTTTGTTAACATCACTGACAAAGGAATAGACACACGTCTGGGGTACCCAACTGTGTATTATCTACACTACAAATCACCCGTCTTCACTTGTTAGCTCCTGCATTGAAACACACAAGGGAGCTCAGGTGTTCATATCACCAAGGCATGAATTCTTAAAACTGTTTTTTCTTAAACTGACTGGTGAACCATCATGGGTGAATGGGAAAGCAAAAATAAGAACTGGTGCATTTGAAACAGAAGTTGACACTTTTATAAAAACAGAGATTGAAAACCTAGTCACAGCGCTGTTGTTCAATATCTGGAGTCACAGAGAAGGCAGAATGTAAGCTGACATCTTGTCTCCTTTTATGCTTAAGGGCAGAGGACAACCTGCTCTAATAGTGACATTTTTTTTATTCCATCATCTTGGGGAAGCTCTGCAGGATGTTGGATGTATTTCCATCTACAAATGTATTTTGGTTTTTGTTTTTTAAATATGGTGCATTGAAAATCTGTCCTGTAACTCCAGTAATTGTATTGACATCACTGTTCCTTCTTAAGATTTCAAGAACAGTTGGAAAAAAGCACTATCCATTTTCTCTTTCACTGATAACAATAGTGTGTGTCTTTTCTGACTAGTGTACACCGTAGGTAAATAATGTTATAAGGCCCATGATCATCTTACAAGCTTTGATTTCACATTTGACGTTCAGATGTAGAGGTTAGGTTTACTGAATTAATCAAATTCTGGTACCTCTTCCTTACAAACCCAGTGTTCTATCATTTCTCAAATAATTGTAAATGATCAATAACAATAATGGAGCTCCTATCACCCCCATAGTAATTAATCAATGATTTAATTAAACACAATTGAACCACATACACCATAACTGCATTTGATGCTATCCTATTTGTGATTGAAAAGTTACACAGAACTTTATTCAAGCCTCCTTTTAATCTTTATAATATTTGGACTTTTTATATCAAAGTCATTGACTATAGAATCAAGTGCAGTATATTTTAAAAAATAACATACTTAATGTGATGTAAAAAAGCAGAAGATAGATGCCAGATCACAGTACAGTCCTGGTTTTGGCCAGGATAGATTTAATTTTCCTCCTAAAAGCTGTTTTGGATTTAGTGTGAGAATAATGCTGATAACACACTGGTGGTTTTAGTTGTTGCTAAGTAGTTGTAGTGCTTATACTCAGTCAAGGACTTTCCAGCTCCCCATGCTCTGCCAGTGGGGAGAGGCACAAGAAGCTGGGAGGGGGCACAGCCAGGCCAGCTGACCCAGCCTGGCCAAAGGGATATTCCCTACCATGCTCCAAAATGTCATGCTCCGTATATAAACTGGAGTTGGCCGGGGGGTGGGAATCGCTGCTCGGGGACAGGCTATCAATCACCAGGTGGTGAGCGATTGCTGCACTGCGCATCACTTGTTTTTGTATATTCCTTTATCAGTGATACTAGTGGTAGTGGTAGTAGTATTGTTATTGTTATTTATTATTTGTTGTTATTATTGTTATTTCCTGCCCTATTAAACAGTTTTTATCTCAACCCACAAGTGAAGAACACCCAGTTCTTCAGTACTTTCTTTGTGCTTTTCAGTATGTATCTATAGGCCTTATTTATTGGGCAGCATTCAAATCCTTCTTGTGGACTGTTTCAGTCATTTTCTCAGGGGTTTTTCAGCCAGGGTCTTAATACTCTAGAATCTGAATACTTTCCAACCTTAATTAACGTAGTGTTGCACAATCCTGTGAGAAAAGAGGATTATACTCTCCAATTAACAAATAGGGAAGTGAGAAAAATGTAAGGTAAAAACACCCATTACATCAAATGCCTATTCTAGTATACCTACATCTGATTCCTCATCATTAGATAGCACCATACATTTTGAGGGTAAAAGACCCTTGGATTTAGGTATAGGTGAGTGTACAAGATACAACATTTAAAAAAAAAAAACATGGTGTATTCAAAAAAATGAAAATTAATATGTGAGAATTTTGGTTTAATTGGCTCACTTGCCATTACAGCAATTCAGAGATAGTTAGAAGTAATTTTTTTCACGACAGCATATTCCTTTGCTTCAACTTTTGAACGATTTCTTTTCTGTTCCACTGTATTTCTCCTTCAGTCATGGCAAATCTACCCATTTCTGCAGTAAATCAGGCAGACATTATACAGACAACAGCTCCTCTCACTTCATGAGCTCTGCTAAGCTGCAGAGAATCTTTATGCAGTGAGGTAGGAGGAAAATATTAATTATTAAGACAATTGATGATGATACAAAGTGTATGACATATGTAAAAGTTTGGACAATTAAGAGGATCTCTCTATGTGATATATACTCTAATGGCATAAAACTTCAATTCCATCAAAAGATGTCTCATAAGCACTAAAGATGGATTTCCAAGATAGTCAATGCTAATAAGCAGTCCTATCATGAGATTTCATTAGATAAATGCAAATAAATGACATTATCAAGCACTTAAGAAATATAGGTCAAATGTCGAGGTTCTAACTTATTTCAATCTAATTTCCTGATTTCACTGTTGTCTGACTTTGCACAGGTCTCAGTGTCTAAACAGATAGCAACAAAGGTAGGGCAACAGACAAGACAGTAGGGTTGTGTCTATTAATTACCTAGATAAATTAGAAACAGAAAATATGTGGGGATTGTATGAATTAGTTGGTCTGAATGGCTTTTGTTTGTTCTTTTTGCTGGGCAGAATGGTTTTCTCTTTGTTCGGGAGCTGTGAAGAGGAGGAAAGGACTGTTCTCTCACCAAGGAGAAAAGAGTCGTTAATGTAGGAATTGAACAAAATGGTAACCCAGGACAAATTTCAGTCCAATTGCAAATGTGGGGGCTCCAGCTGTGTTATATTAGATGCACTGTTACAAACTGCATCCTCAGAATATTAAAATTCTTGGGTTATAAGAAAAAAAGGAAGGTATTCTAATCTCATACCTGGAAAATGGCCACCAAAGAATATATTACTACACATTGCACCTAACTCTCATAACTCAGACAACAACTGCAACAAGAACTCCACAAAACTGAGTTTTTTTCATTTAACTTCTTTGGCTTTCTTTTTTAATTATTTGTTCCTAGTGCTGTGAAATATTTTTTATAATTAAAGTATCACTGAAACGTAGTAAAAATGGGGAAATCGGTGGGATATTTTATTTCTTATTTCCCTACTGACAACTTTACCACAAATCTCAACTTTTACCACAAATTCTCAGGCTGAATCAGAAAATAAAAAGCAGTCTCTATGGCCATTACCAGGATATATTCTAAAATTAGTTCATTTGAATAATGAAAATTATTTGCGTATTAAACCAAAAGCAAACGATGTTGATTTTCTCTGAAGCATTGTATCACTGTTTTGTAAACATAATTCTCTTTAGACTGACAGAGTAGAAAGGATTTGTATATTTGTACTCTGTGTGGTACAAGTACCAATATTGTAAATGTGTACAGTTCAGTAATCCGTGTCTATTGACCTTGTCATTCTGATTCCACTGAGAAAGTGGGAACTGTATTTTCACATCTTTTATTTACTCGCTGGCTGAAATTAGCTCTATGGCCTATGGGCTCCCTGAAGCTACTTCTGTGATTCATGGAATTGCTTCTGCTGTGTTATTGCACATTAGAAATAAAATAACTGCCAACAGCAGTTGCTTTCTGACCAATACTGCTGGCCAGATACACTTACGTTAAAACATGTTACAAGAGGTGTCTTCAGAATAAAATGAGTATAACAATGTTTAACTAGCCATTATGGATGAGAGAAAACTGCATTTGAGCTGTATTTAATTCCAAGACCAGGAGAAGTTTCCAACTTGGGTTTAAAATTGTTTTTATTGACTGTGTCACCATTATTTGCCTGTATCTTACCGGAAGATTAAACTGCTTTAGCCTGATGCAATTTTGATCCATACTTGAATGAAAATGTAATTTACAGCTGCTCTTTAGAATACATTTTAAAATCGAAGTGATCAAAAACGTAGCAAATTAGAGCACACCAATTCTACGGGATCCAAGATTGCTCCTAACCTCTCAGCCACGGTGCTCACTCAGGCACATCCCAGCTCAGTGGGAGGATGAGACCTGAGCATGAAAGCCCGAAAGAGGAGCACAGCTGAACAGCCTCCCAGGCGGGACGGCCATGCAACCAGCACTGCAGGACTACATACACCCCTCTGCACATAACTGCACAAAGGCATCCTAAAGAAAATCTCTCAGCAGCAGTAAATCAGAAAAATATTTAAACATTTGCTTAGAGACAAGTAAAGGCTGCATAAAAAAAAACTTTCCCAGATCAAGAATTCCACTGGTATTTACACAAATTTCTCAATGAAATCTGCACTTATGGAAGTATGTTTTGATTTTTTCATTGTCGTGGACTTCCCAATGTCATGTCATTGTCCATTTCCATGACAGGATGGTGCATTTCCTATCTTTTTTTATCAGCATATAGTAAGTAATCATTTAAACTTTGTATGCTGCCTGTTGTAAACATGTTTGTAGTAGTAATAATAATAATAATTAAAAAATTTATTTGGTTAAAATCATTTTTAGCAGTCTGGAGCTCCTAGTATCTTCTGTGTGCACACAGATAAATAAAATAGCACACGATGCATCTACTATTTTTAATAATCCTATATACAAGCATTTATACATATAAAACATTAGGCAAACATTAAGTGATCTTTATCCCTTTGCAATATTATCTTCATTCTAATCAACATTTTCACAAGTCACAGAGCACCGAGAAAATGTACTGATATCCAAGGCCATAATCTTTGGAGCCAGATACTTTTCTGCTTGTGCCCACACTCGCAGCGATTGCATGACAGGCTGATACTGTACATTCTGAACACTTTGAAGTGAAATCCTAGCAAAATATTTCATGTCATTTCAAATTGAGAAAGACAATACAGCTTTCTTGAGTCAGTCTGGCCATCTTCCAACGTTAATAAAATTCTCATTTCTGTAACACATAATCCTGAGCCACACAGCCCCTTAAGTTCCAAATTATTTCATGACAAATTTGACATACTGAGTTTTATAGGCCTAACACAATTTTAAACACAAAAGAAATAACAGTGCACCATGTACTGCGATCATTTTTAGAAACACTTTACACAACCACAGCTGTTTAGCTCTTGTCCTGCTTGCAAAGAGCTTTATTTTTCAAATTTAATTCAACAATCATGTAAAATATCAATAGACAGTAATATTAGTAAATGTATTACATTAGTATATAATACGTTTGTGTCACATTTGCTTCTCAGTGATAGTAAATCCACCAACACCATCAAAATTAAACAAATATTAAGATATTATCAATTTACAGACATTCAAAGTTTAAAACAGCTAAACCTGGAAGAAAAGTTACTATTAAGAATCTATCAGCCATTGAAAGTTGACTCTACCACACCGATCAACACAATAATCATGTTTGTGGGATGCTACTGTATAATTAGATATCAAAAGCAAAAGTATTATCATAACTACAGATAGAAAGGTTTTGGGGGTTTTCTCCCCAAAAATGTTTGCAATTATTTTGTCTTCCATAGTGAATTATTACCATAACTGTACATGAAAGTTGGGGAAAAGTTATACTTTCAACATATAATAAATATTCAGTATTCTAAAGAAAAATAACTTGTGGCATTTTTGGCAAAACTACAATCACATTCTATAGTATTGAATCAAAGCTCTTATCACATGATCCTCTAAAGATGTGAATGAACAAACACTCAATTTGGAAAAATCATTTACAGAATTTTATATACTCCTAAGATTTCAGCAGTAATAAAGGTCTTCTGCATTAAAAAAATGCTTTCTGTAAATGAAAATAGCTATGGTGGCAATCTTCACAAGAATCCATCAGACCTTACTCTCAATTCATTAAGTAAAAACCAAATTTACAGCAGTCATATTAATTCATGACTGATTATTTATGACTTCCATATACTGAAAAACCACACCCTGGAGAAATCACAGAACCACAGAATCACTGAGGTTGGAAAGGACTTCAAGATCATCAAGTCCAAGCATTAATCCAGCACCACCATGTCCTGAAGCGCCACATCCACACGTTTTTTGAACACTTCCAGAGATGGCGACTCCACCACCTCCCTGGGCAGCCTGTTCCAATACCTGACCACCCTCTCGGTGAAGACATTTTTCCTAATATCCAATCTAAACCTCCCCCAGCGCAACCTGAGGCCATTTCCTCTCGTCCTATCACTGGTTACTTGGGAGAAGAAAGCAACACCTTCGTCGCCACAACCCCCTTTCAGGTAGTTGTAGAGAGTGATAAGGTCTCCCCTCAGCCTCCTCTTCTCCACACTGAACAACCCCAGTTCCCTCAGCTGCTCCCTATAAGACTTGCTCTCCAGCTCCCTCACCAGCTTCGTTGCCCTCCTCTGGACCCGTTCCAGCACCTCAGTATCCTTCTTGTAGTGAGGGGCCCAAAACTGAACACAGGATTCAAGGTGCGGCCTCACCAGTGCCGAGTACAGGGGCACGATCACTTCCCTACTCCTGCTGGCCACACTATTGCTGATACAGGCCAGGACGCTGTTGGCCTTCTTGGCCACCTGGGCACACTGCTGGCTCATGTTCAGCCGGCTGTCAACCAGCACTCCCAGGTCCTTTTCCGCCGGGCAGCTCTCCAGCCACTCCTCCCCAAGCCTGTAGCGTTGCATGGGGTTGTTGTGGCCAAAGTGCAGGACCCGGCACTTGGCCTTATTGAACCTCATACAGTTGGCCTCAGCCCATCGATCCAGCCTGTCCAGATCCCTCTGCAGAGCCCTCCTACCCTCCAGCAGATCAACACTCCCACCCAGAATATTTATTAACATACTGGCCCAGATCCTCTGGCATGCCTGGTCATTGCATAGCTCAGAATTATGTATAGAGCTCCTCCTGCTTTAATCTGTGAAGATCTGAAAGCCACTTAAAACTATCTGTTTTGTTAACCAGTTCAGGTTTTCAGGTAAATCCTCACTGAAATACATCTTATTTCACAGTATGTGTATTGACCTGTAGAAATAAGGGGTAAATGTGATATAGCAACAAAAAACACATGACAGCTTTCTACCAGGTGACACTGTAGTATCTGTTCCTTTGTTCTTTCTTCTGTAGTCCTGTATCTCCCATATAGGAGAAAACTTCTCCCGGTAAGGAATAGTTGTAGGGCAGTTGATAAGTTGTAAAAAAAGAAAATAGACCCAAGGAATTCAGCTGCAAAGCTGGGAGTTTAAGGCCTAGAGAAATAAATTAGGGTCACACTTCAGTGGGGGCAAGAGTTTGGATCAAACAACTTGCAGTAAGCCACGTTACTATTACCTCATTAACAATGCTGAGCTCCTCTATACCGTGCTTATGTATGTTTATAATATGTTGCAAATATAGAAAATACTTTATTTCTGGTTATCCACAAACTTCTCACTTCTTTCTTATTCTAACTGAACTAAAATACTCTAGGCCCCATTAACTGCAATGATATCAGGATGATAATACAATGACAGATACAGATGCTTCAAATTCTTATTAGAAATTTATGGTACACTTTAAATAATAATGTTGTTGCATCAGCTATTTGATTTAAGCGTCACCATCACTATATATCTTCATCTTCAGGAGCAAAGTAACACAGGCAGGCTAGGCAGATTGGAAATAAAGTGGGAGGGATCTGAAATATGTCCAAAGTGGCTCATCAGTAGTAAAGCTTTTGGTTTCATTATCAACTGAATTTAAGCTCAAAATCCTTTTGCTTTTCAAATTCTCCAAGATATTTAGGCAAGAAGACTAAAAACATCCTCTCTTTTTTTATAGTGGGTGGAAAGAGAACTAGAATAAAACAGCATCTCCTCTCCTCCCCTTGGAAATTCCACTTCTTTTAAACCAATTAAAAAATTGGTATTCCCCTATGTGAATAGAAGGTATTTTGCTGCAAAATGGCAGACACTGATGACAAATTTAAGAAATTCTATTGACATATGCAGATAACAAGGAATAGAAAAGGAAGAAACACCCCCCCAGCAAGCAAGTTTCAACAATTTGGATACACAAAAGAGATAATACGTTGCACAGTGCAACTACCACAGTAGACACTCTGGAAGTAGACAAATTCTTATTCAGCCTGTAGAAATACATGATAAATGTATTACTACAGGCTGAATGAGATATGATAAATGATAAAATGATAAAATGATAATGATAAAAAGAGCTGTATGTTCACTTCCTAGGTTTGGATGCACTGATGAATTCTCCACATCTCCAGTTGGATTTAGTTCTGTAGATAGAAAATACCTGCCCGTTTAAGTTCCAGTGAACTATGTTTTTACCAAACAATTTCTGCTATTTTTCTGAGTTATGCTACTAAAATACAACATGGATAATTGCCTTTGTCCTAGTCCATAGTAATAGCAACGTTTGCAGAATGATTTTCTACGTATATCTTGGTACAGTGCCTGCATCCCCTTGGGCAATGGCACAGAGAATTCTGGACACTTAAATCATCGCAGAAATAGTGAAACTGAATGGTGATTTCAATACCTGAAAAGTGAACGGTTTTTTCATCTCCAGGAGGTGGAAGAGTGTTCAGATGTGCCAGACTTGGTCTGTGGGAAGTTTCCAATAAGGACATTGGAAATGTCTCTACAGTTAGTAATGAGTGTTGAAAAATGTTCATCTGCGGGTGAGTGAGGTGGCTGTGATGGTATTGAGAGGCAGTTTGAACACCAGGGGAAGAACACTTCCATTTATGTAAATATTATTTCTTTTACATAATGAATAGGAAATGAAGCGGAATATTTTGAACATATTCAGCACTATGGCAGCAGCGAAGTCCTCTCTATTTCATGTCACCAGAGATTGCATGAGTAAGACCTGTTAGATTATCGACCACAAGACTTTATGACAGAGTCCTGAATTGTTTAAAATGTTTTCCTCCTGGTCAGAAATTAAATCAGCATAGGAAAGTCAGTCACATACAGTATGTGCATGAGTCCTAGTAAAATGAGCAAATAAAAAAAAAAGGAAAAAAAAAAAAAGATCAGTTCTACCTTTATCAAAACCAAGAAATACAGATTTCTCAGGAACATAATTACTCAACATAAAATACATGTTTTGCTCCTTGAGGCCCTAGGTATACTGGAATACACTGAGGTTTACAATATTACATCAGAACACTTAGTTTCTCTGTATACATGTGTGTTGACTTGCTTATGTTAATAATAATAATCTTTCCTGTAGATGGACTACAGGACAAGGAAACAGAGTACAGAACAGCAATAGGTCTCCAAACCATTTAAATCTTATAAATTGTAAGAACATAAACACATCTTCTTTGAAACAGTAATAAAATCATATGCTTGATTTTACTTCATCGGATTAAAACAGCACCCTAAAGTGAAGAACCTTCATTTGGCATCTGGTTAAGTATAATTACTTGGAAGTACATTTCTTATAAAATTAAATCTAGGTTTTGGTATGATTACAATTATTATAAAACTGTGTCCTTAGGTTGTATCTCCAAATTAACAGTTCTGGCATAATATCTCAGATCTTAACTTTGTGTCTCCAAAGATTTGGAAAAAATGAAAAAATAACACCATGTAGTTCCAGCAGCAGAAAATAAAACTTAAATTCAAACACACTAGTATTGAAGTTAAGGACTGTCAGTACAACTATATATACCATGGGTACACTGTAATACAGTAAATTATCACACAAAAGAATGTATTCCTTGCCTTTTTGTCATGAGAAAATAAAATTATTCAAATAACTTTATTCATACAAACAACAGAAGACAACATTTAAAAAAAAAAAAAACAACAGTTGTGGAATAGGTTTAAAAAAAGAATTTTGTTAAATTGTTGCTAGTATAAAGGGAACTTTCAGAAATAAAAAATTTTGTGCAAATGTGGAAAGTAGAAAAGAGTGTAAGTATAGAAAGTGAAATATAAAGCCATAAAAACCGTCTAAAAAGATTTTAAGGAACTTTTTATAAAGATGTAAAAACTAATAATAAAATCTTTTCAGCATCAAAAGCAGGCAGTCTGCCAAAGACTCTTTAGGACCAATAGATGATTGAGGAGCTATAAAAGAAGATAAGGGCAAAGCTGAACAGTTAAATTAATTCTTCATATTGGTGTTCCCTATAGATGAGATTAGACTGGTTTCCACATAGGAACCTTTTTTATAGAGGGAGAATTGTAGGAATTGTCTGCAGTTGAACCCTCAGTCAAAAAATTCTTAGAACAAATCAATAAAATGAATAGTAACAAATCACCACGATGACAAGATATTCACCTACGAGTCAAAGAACCTCAAATATGAAATTGCCAGATGATTAATACTATTGAAAGTGATGTCAGTGCTGAAAGAATCAATGGTAACAAAAGTAAGTTAGTTCTACTGACAGGTTTCAGCTGGAGTGGAAGAAAATATGCACGAATAAATCTGACTCCTTTCTCAGGAAAAAAAACAATGGAAACTAAATTTTAAAAATTGGTAGACAGATAAGTATGATATAATGAGAAAAGTTAACTCCGTTTTTGTAGTGTATTACTGTGCTTCACAAAGCTAATTGGAGGTCTTTGAAAAATTCAAGAGCATAGCAGCATGGGAGATGTGGCTGACATAACGTACTTGAATTTTCAAAAAGCTTTTAACAAAGTCCACCACCAAGGGATATTATATAAAGTAAGTTGCTTGGAATAATAGGAAAAAATATTCCCTGACATTCTTGATTTATGAAGGGATAAGAAATAAAGAATAATAATTTTTAAAAATTTCTTCTGTGAAGAGAGTTTTCCAGAAAAGCCGAGCAAGAATGTGGATATCTCTTCTGAGTTTATGTGGAGAATCTGGGGATGCTGATGAAGAGATGACAAATTTTGCTGACAATGCTGAATTATTTAGGGTTATAAAAACAAAAGCCAGCTGCAACAAGCTACAGAAGGTTATCATAATAATGAATGTCTGGACAAGAAAATATCTGAAGAATATCTGTTAAATACAAAACAACTATTACTATGATAAGTCTAAATAAGCTATTTAGTCCACTCAAACAGTTTTGGGCGTCTTTATGAGCACATCTATACAAGCTTCAGGTCAGTACTCACGAGAGATCATGAAAGTAGCAGAATGGTAGACATAGTTGGAAAAGGAATACAGAATAAATCTTGTTGAATATTGAATGAAGTTCTGCTTCTCCACATTTGAAAAGGGACTCTGGAGAACTAGAGAAGGTACAGAAGATTGTACCTAGCATGATAAAAAGTGGTTATTTAATAAGCAGAGATGAAAAAAGACTAGGTGGAAAAGAAACGCCCACGAGATTAATATGATGAAATCCTATAAAATATTGACTGGAATAAAGAAAGTACACAGACAACTGTTCCCTGGTTCCATGAAGGAACTTGGGAGACTTAGTTTTCAAGTGGCAAGCTTAAAGCAAACAAAAGGAAACACATTTCACAAAGCACGTAATTAAACTGTAGAACTCATAGCTACAGGATGTTGGAGATGTCAAAAGCTTAGGTGGGTTAACAAGCAATCAGAAAAACTTACGGAAGAAAAAAAAAATCATCAAAGGCTATTATATAGCACACAAGCTTCCCACTCACAAAGTCCCTGAGCTATGGTTTGACAGAAGTTAGAAGCAATAGCAGGAAAAGTTTTACTTTCTACTTGCCCTGTTCTGCTATTCGCTCCCAAAGCTTTAGCTACCAGTCACTGCCAGAACACAGGTCTGCCTAAAGCTCAGCCCATGTTCTTGTATTTATGCTCATCACTTTGCTTCACAGGGGGTTTGCCTTTGATCTTTGAGATAATCACTTGATAAGAAGTAAACTTGCTAAAATAAGAGCAATGATTACTCTGCAAGTGTCTTTTTCGTATAGATGCTTGGTGAAGCAGTCTCTTACCCAAATTAAACGTCTATCCAAATTTGCAGGGAACACCATTATCACTTGTGGCAGTCTCAAGACAGCTTTATCTAACAATCTCTTCCAAAGAGGAGTTATTGCCCCTGCAGCCTGCATTTTTCTGCAATCTGCTTCTATGTGCATCTCCAGACACTGACTCCTTGTTTTACAACCAAGCAGTTTTGATCAGTCTGGAAAGTCCGGCTCATAAGCTTGAGCTTAAATAAAAGACAGCTGCTCTGAGGGAGCAGCCACCAGCTCCTGAAGAACTTTCAGGAATACTGTATTCATGTGCTTTCTGAGCTGACAGTAAACAGCTGAGCCTTATTAGGACCTTATTAGGTATTTCTCTCTTGAGCTCAGTGAATTGTCATTTTTGCGTTAAAAAATAAAGGTAAAAAGCTCTATGGCTGGCCTTTAAAAAAGCAGTTAATGTCACCTGGCATTGTTAGGCTTCCACAGATTTCCTAAGAGAGGTCACAGTTAATGAAATTCACAGTTAATTTGCATACATTTCATAAAAGACCTCTTTTGGTATGAATTTCAAAACACTTTACCAATACTTGTTTAGCAAGCAATGTTATGAAAGAGTACGATTTCTAAGGTTTTTCTCACGTTAGCCCATTTTATACCAGAGTAGCATTACATAGCATGGGCCAGTATTCAGTTGATATAAATCAGGAATAATTCACATTACAGAACTACACCATTTACACTTAAAGAGGATGTAACTCACTGTCAATAGCCTGACTATACATGTTAAAATTCATCCTTCTATATTCAATCACACCATTAATAAAGGTATTGTTACCCAGATGCTTTGAGGCTATTTCTTCCCAGAAGGATATTATAACATGTCTTGCTTGAGTAGCACACCAGAGCTCTTAAATCAAAACAAACCTGACGATGTGGGACATTTGGAGGAAGCTGCTATCCCAAGCAGCACTGAGGCACTGACTAGAAATGAAACTCAGACTGCTTAGCTGGTTTGTTCTCAAGTGAATGATTTCGGGAAATTCAGTCTATACTATTGCACACAGTGACTTTGCAGACTTTGCTTATTTAGCAATACACACAAAGAGCACATTGCAGCTCTGCTTTGTTATCTATGCTGATCTGAAAACTGTTTCTGGTGCCATTTTAAGTTGCTTTAAGTTGCTAAGACTTTCCGCAATGCACTGTTATTAATTTATTTACGGTCTTGACTTCTTTTTGTTTGTTTAATTGTCTCTATACATTCTAGAAATAAAACGTTATGTGCATAAATTCTTGATTTTCAAGACTTCAGGCATTGGGGTCCAAATAGGTATATGGGTGCTATCTTAATTTCAAGACTCCGCTACTAAGTGGAGGGAATAAGAACAAACGGTCCAGCGCCCATACCCCACTAATGCTACCGTATTTTAAACAATGAAATTATATGCACTGAAATGTGAAACTCACTGCCATCTTTGCTATTAGTTTCTAATTATAGTGGTAAAGACAAAAAAGTCATGCAAATCTTTACTAGAACAGGTACAGCCTATACTGATAGATTGCCAAGGGCAGAGTTCAATGCAGAGAGATGCCAGTTAGCAGAATTTATGTATGCCACTTTGTCTATGCATGTGAATGTATAAGAAGCAACAAGTTAATGCATCATGTCCAGAAAATTATGTGTCTAAAGAGCACTTCATGTACTTTAAAATCAAACAGCATAATGACAGCAGCAAAAAGTACAAATGAAAAATGGTTGATACCAATCTCCAGTTGAGTCAGATCTATCCTAGCACACAAGAACTGCAGGGATCACTGACACAGTGAAAGTCTTCCTGATCTCATGTGAATAGAAATGGATTCAGATCATCTTCTACTACAGCCATAAACTCCAGAAAGAAAGTCTGAGTCATGCCGTATGTTGGACAAACTCCTCCTCCTTAGAGGTACTAACTTTGTCCCACTCAAATTGAAAATCCATGTAGAAATAAAATTCATCTACACCTGAGTCCGATAGTAAATTACGTTTGTGATCGACATGAAAAGGTCTGTTGGCAGCCAGGCCCTATCTAGTCACTAATTTCTCTCCAGTCACTGTTTCTGATTGCTTTCCCTAATCATTAAAGAAAGATGCAAATACTGTAAATGTTCTGATCTAGTTATATTGATTGCCATTAGTATGAAAAAGGCAAAAATCTCATTTCATCTAACCTTATGATATCAAAATAAAACCAGGGGCAGAATTTCCATGGGTAATGGTTGGCATACCTCCAAGGAATTCATGTTGATTTATTCTACATTCCCTAAGTTTTTTTCTATATAGAATACACAGACATCTAAATTCTAAAAAATAATAAATAATTAAGTATATTAGAATTTTATTTCAACTTTATATCACTTTGAAAAAAATGTTGAATTAGACCTCCATTTCTTCTAAGTTTGTTTTTATTACTTACATTTATTAATATTAATGTTTAACAATCTACATTTCTTCTATGTATAATAGCATTCTGTTTTAAGCACATGTGGCTATTACTTTTTTTCAATCAAATTTGTGTTTCATTTAAACTTACGTGCATACAAAAAAGAGATTTAGAATTACTATTTATTATTTTAAGTTATTTATATATGTCTCACAGGTATAAAAAAAATTACCATCCCTTACATTTGGATTTACATCTAAGAATCGGTCCAGCTAGAATCCAACGGGGTTTATTATAATATCAGACATCTGTTGATCACACATAATGTTCTTAGTTTCGATCCTGCAAATGCTTGTTCAAATACATTGTACTACTGATTCATACTTTCAAAGTGCTACATATAATGAACAAGTAAACCAGATGAGTGAGATAAAGGTGTCAATGAAGAAGTCAAATACAAAAAAGCAATAAAAAAATACTATGTCTTAGAACAGGTTGGATATTCCAGTAAGAACACACCAGTCTTAACCAGGTGATCTTTCTACAAAGACCACTCTATTTTCTGTTAGGTGGTCATCTGACTTTTATTCAGTGTAGGACTCTCTTCAGTCTGCAAAATAAAGTCAGAATTTCCTTGGGAACAGCAGCACATTCATGCCCAGTACAGCAAGTACCAGACTCAGCAGAGCTTCGGTGACCAAACTCCCCTTCGAAGAGCAAAGGCAAAGCAGCACACCAACTGCCTGTTGGACTCTATTTCTTATTTAACATCTCTCCTTTCCTCTCACATCCAAAACATGGGAATAGATATCACTGTTTTACACACCACATGTGCATGCTTAGATACATCAGCCTTTCAAGAAGTGCTTTTGGCTACTTGGATAACTGATCTTCCCACAGATATGAGCTGTCTACAAATAACCTGCAGTATGTTTACTACATAGGGCAAAATTTTTAGGAAGCTTTACTGAACGCTGATACACTTGGGGAACCAGTGGCATGATTTCAGACGTAGCCTTACCTAACTTGCACCTTCCTCTACAATCCTTTCAGACATATAAAGTAATATAAAGCAGAGGAAAAAAAAATCTCCATAATCTAAACACTGAGGAGTTTCTGCTACCTGGTCTAGTTCCTGTATATTGCTATGCCACCTCAGAGAAAACCTGGATCTAAGTGAGTAGGAGGAATATCATCTATAATTTGGACTATTTTGCAATCATGAACAATTTTGGATTGTTTGGTTCATTAGCTGTTTGTCTTCCCTCTTTTCCTCCTTTGGCATGCAGGGCATTTTTTAGGCTGAAACCTGCACTGAGGATATGCAGAACCCGAATTATACAACAGTGGGTTAAGTTCAAGACATCCAGCAAGATTAAGGTAGCCAGGCTAGCGAGGAGATGAATTGTTCACAAGCAGCACACAAAAACACAAGCATTATAATAGCAATGATCGTAGCGGAGTGCTCGTACAGAGCTCATTTGTAGGCTGCAGGCAAACATCATCTAGCAAAGAGCAGTGACAACTGAAGATATTAGCAACCCTAAGAGTTTCTTCCTGCCTCTTCCCAAGAGGCTGCCAGTTCTGCAGCTCGTTGGCAGAATGGGTGATACGAGAAGCCCACATGGAGGCACAGCGGTATTAATCAGTTGACGAAGCCAGTTTGAAAAGAGAACTGAGTTTGCCTGAAGTGGATAAGGCAAAGCTCTCAGACTCTTTTGTCCGGTAGAGCTGTGGGAATGGCAACTTCCAGCTGGCGGATTATAGGTTTGGAGAGCTGAGCATAGTAACATCCTCATTCAGCACTGCTAGATCTAGAAGAGTTCTTCTCATGGCCCTATTTAGATTAGACAGTTTAAAGGCACTTCTTTTTTTGCTACAAAGTCACAAAAAAAAAAAAAAAAAAAAAAAAAGCCTGTGAATGATTCAAAAAATAAAAGGGTATCACATTTTCTTTATTTAACCATATCTTAAAGGTGGGGGGAGTTGTTTGGATGTATGCCATTTTACCCCTTCATGATATGGAAAGAAAATTTGAAGATGTTTTCTTTTCTCTCTTCTTCTAAAAGGAGAAAATGAAATCTCTGCCTTTAGGATATTCTGTGACTAGAAGGAATAGTAAAACAATGATTTCACAGAAGTCAGGTGTGTAACCAGAAAACAGAAAGCATTTTCAGTGCAAAAGCTAGTATTTTAATATTTTTTATAAAAAAGTGTTTATTAAAGCTTAAACAACTTCTCCTCCTTAATAATCTGAAGGCACATAACAGATTAAAGACTTCATAAAGGTTTCTAGCAAAATTAGGTAAGATTTTCCATATTACCATTAAATGTATGCAAGATAGCAAAAAGTTATTAAAAAAAAATTCCTGTTTTCATGAATTCTTTGTCAATCACACAGATGTAATCTCTTCATTACCCAGCCTCTACAATAAATGCCAAAACATTCTAAGGAATTTGCTTAACATCATCTGGCCAGTGCCTGTTATCACATTATAAAACCAAAGTATCTCAGGAAAAAAGTTTCTTTTACAGTAGTAGGAGTTGTACTAGTCCTAAACTTATTTTATTAATAAGGTTATTGCTTAACCTTCAAGCCATCATGCTCTAGGATATAAACCAATCATCACTGAAAGAGATTAACAAGAAATTTCCTCTACAGGCAGAACATTTCATAAATGCTCAGCGCAGGGTTTCTTGCACTTTCCTGTAACGCATCTGGTAACAGCCATTGTCAGATGGAATAGGATGAGAAAGCTGTTAGTCTGTTCTGGAATGGCTCCTCTGCACACTAAAGCTTTTGTCCCTGATCTTCCTGTACCCTCTCCCCGCGGTTTGAAAGAGGCAATGCAGATATCTTAACACCTATTACCAGTTAACCAGCGAAATCTTTCTCTTCTCCTTGCATACTTTGGTGGAAATGCAGCGACTGCCGTCACAGAGAATCGAAGTTCATCTTAGCTATCATCTGCAAACTCTGGGTATTCTGCTGGACCAGCTCTTGGAAACAGTGTTTTAAATCATGAAGTTTAATGTAAGATTCATCTTCCAAGTGTTCCTGAAAGTTTTACTGTTCCCAGAAAGAAGACATTATGTAAATATTTCTTCCACGGAGAGAACAGAAGCAAATAAACAAGGTTAACAAGAATGACCTACAGAGGCTCATAACCTTTTGATTTCCACATGTCAAATTAAATAAAGTACAAATTTCTTCAGCAGATACCTGAATCAAGAATTAACATTCTTTTAAAGCAGTTGTCCATACCATTAGTTTCCTTAGGAATGACCTAGTTCCTTGAGGAACCTCTCACATCAGCTCATTTTTCTGACTAACCATATTTTGGATTAGTAGCGTGGACTGCACAGAAAAAAAGCGAAAGGTTAATTTAAAGTCTAACCATATAAAAGATGATAAGGATGTTCATGTACCTTTAACAGTCACATTCTTCTTGTTTTCTGATTCTGATTTGATTGGAAATGCTGAGAAGCACCACAAAGAAAATTACAGTTCAAAGGTAGCCTATACACATACCTAGACATGTAGGTAGATATACGTGAATACCTATGACTGTTTCTGAACATAGTTTCATATTTCTGTGACTGAAAGAAGTAGGCCTACATCACAAAATACCACATTTGATAAAAGATATTAAGCAAAACCATTTTCTTACCAGTTGCAGCTTTGTTCCTAATTTAGTGATGATTCTTAATATATATCAGTTACTGAAATTCACATACTAAAATATTCCAGCAATACAGTTTTTAAAAACCGTGAAAAATTATGAAGATGAATTCATCAGTCACAGTCCAATGAATTTGTTTTTCTGATTGCATGCAGACACTGAGGGGTTTGGGGTTTTTTTTGAGAGATCTGTCTAGGAAAGCTAATGTATTTTACATTCTTAGTACTATGAAAAAAACATATTATCTTAGATACAACTGTGGTAAACACTGGCATCTATAGAGGAACTAACACTGCCACTGACAAACAACTGAAACTAATGATGATATTACATTGTGAGTATAAAAAAGATTAGTCAGCTGTGGGTACAAGAGAACTCAGCTGTGTTTTGTGCTCCTTGGCACTGTTTTACTAGCTAAGTGCTAATGGAAACCCTGTTTTCACCAGAAGAACTAATAGGACAAAAATTATAATACTTGTTTAGTGACTTTCTGAGTTCAGTATCGTTATCCAGGTTTAAAATCTGAGCTCAGATTTTAATAAAGTTAGGATTCTTTTCTTGTATATATACTGGGTTCCAATGACCGGTCAGAACCATGAAGGTAGTGCTAATGCATAGCTTGTTACTAGGTCTCTTTTTGTCTCTTCCCCAAATGCGTCAGGTTTTGCACATATGAAGCATAAAATAAAATGACCTGGAAAGGACAAAGCCAAAAGCAGATATTGTCACTTTTCTAACATCTAACCCACTGTATTAAAAATACTAACCTGTTAGAGTTACTCTGTAGTGCATCAAAGGACATTGTATTCAGTTTGAATAGTTTACACAGGGGAATTTGTCTTTATGAAAATGTTGGTGTGTCATTTATGCTAATCAACCTGGCATGTGGTTGTCTTTCACTGCAATTTATTAAAATGCATTGGGACTATGCAATAATCATGCACTCTGGATACACTACAACAATAAATCAAGATATCAGCCATGGAATTTTCTCAGATTAGAGATGTTCTTACATGGTATAGGGAATACTAGAGAGAAGTGATGCGATGCTCAAAGAACCTAATATTCTTCTTCATATCATTACAGTTAGGACCATACGGTGATATAAATGTCCACAATCTAAAAAAACCTGGGCACCAACATTGTAATTTCATAAGTTAAAAATGTAGTGTAGATTCTTAAAGTTCACTATTTTAGAACTCTCCAGACAAGGAATTTTCAAAGCATTCTTCGTTCTATTGTTTATTATATAACTGAGTGTGTTTTCTCCTTGCAAGGGAAAATACCCCCTGTATTCACAGAAGAAAGATTTTCTTCCACCTGTATTCACTGCATTAGCACTTGTAGTTATTTCTGAAGTTAAACATGAGGCAGGAAGATTTCCGTTTGTTCTAAAAATGTACTTGGGGAGGTTTCAAAAACCCTCAGCTTTGGCCTAAATTCATTGGATGTCAATGGTAAAATTCATTGATATCGATAATAGCTTTAAGTCATACCATTAAAAAAGGAAAACTTTATGAGCCAAGTCACAAAAAATTGACTGCCTTTAGAATAATTATTTTTTAAAACCATAAATATGTGGATCCTTTTGTTCTGTGCCTTAGATCATTTAACAATCTCTTTTCCAAGAGCTTTCCCCCATGATCCTCAGGGCTAGAAAAAATTATTTTAAATGAAAGCTGAGATTTCTGCATATTTGTATAAACCTAGGAGGTGAGTCATAATGCTCACACACAATATTGTGATTCCCATCTAAAAAAAAACATAGAATTGCCAACTTTGCTTTCCTGGACAGAGAGGTCAGCCAACACCAAGCCTTCTTAAAAATCCCACCTTGATGAACTATGATCTAAAAGGGAAAATGTTTTGAAAAGTGTCAAGCAAAAGTATCCTGTATTCTCCACTGTACAGAAGGAAAGGTCCATCTGCATATGAAAATGGAAGTTCTTTAATACACATCAAACTGTCCGCTGGACAGCATCCATGGGAAATATTTGATTAAGATTTTGTGTGAATTTCAGAAAATTTATATGTCTTCTCCACATTTCTCAGTCTACTAAAACAACATAAGGTGATGCTACTTATTTTGAAGAAATATATGAATGCTTTAAAACAGTATTTCCTATAGGGTAATACATGTGTCAGAAAAATGGCAGCATTACAAGTGACAGAGAGTAGAATGGCTCAAAAATACATGACAACTGAAAGACAAAAACAGACTTCTCATAAATCCCCTGTGTTTTGCAAAATCAAATGGAAATTTGAATTAGAAGTGCCATATTATGCCTGCGGAAATAAACAAAGTTCAGGGTAAGCATTTTTAATTCTATGTGCAGTTCTGGTAAAAACTTCTCAGGTTTGAATGGGAATTCTGCCATCTCGTGGTCACAGTTTTTTCTACAATACTCTCCATTCGGCAAATTAATGTTGAATATAAATACACACAGCTTTTGCAAAGACTCATTTAAAATAAATTTATGTTTTAGCAGCTGTAGGTTACGTGATAAATTTTATTTACCTAGTCATATCAATGCCCTTCAGCTCAGTGAAATTTTGCACAGCACGTTACCTATAAAGATAATTTTATCCCTCTTGCCTGTTTATTCTACACATTTAGAGGATATATGTAATTTTTATTTATTTAATATTAGCTACTTGAAAATTTTTCACTTCACTTTTCTGTGTATTCCATGAGACATGACTCAGTTTTGCGTATATTTGGCCATCATATACGATTTGCTAGCATGCAAGATGCAAAGTTCCAAGCCTGCTTCTCCATGAGAAGGCAGCTCTGTTTTGAGATACAATAAGTGACGGTGATTATAGCCTATGAGCTCAATTGCAGTAAGATTTGGGAATTATCATTCACTGTTTTGATACAGTGCAATATGTTTCAGTACTGCTCCAAGGGAACACACACTCATAAATAAGGTCTAGACGGGATAATGAACAGAAACACCTCGTTACTCTCCTAGTGTTCACCATGACAGTCTTGTGACAGTTTTTTTTTAAATAACCACTTAAAGTTCTGAGGTAAAAAGCTAGAAGTCAGTCATCACCTTTAAAATAAAGGCTTTTGAACTTGCTCAGCCACATACAGTTCACACATCAAGTTCATCCCAGAGAAGATTGAAGTCATTTGGAACAGCAATTTTCCACCTTTCCACCTCTCCATCTATCCATTCGCCAAAACTCTCCTTTCCACCATCTGCTCTCCCGAACACACTCATCCCAATAAGTAACTCCTTTCCTGACACCCAAAGAATTTCTCACTCTGGCAGATTTCCTTTTCTATCTATCTCAAATGCCTCTTTCTCAGCAGTTCACTTCCAACCTTTTCACAGCCTATGTCTTGCTTCTCGCTCTTTATGCCTCCTTTTTACATTACATTACATTTACATTTTACATTACTCTCTTTGCATTTCCCCCGGATTCCTAAAATGGAGTGAATGAGCAACTGCAAGTGTAAGGTAGAATAAGGCTTGAATTAGTGGGTGTCTGAGTCAAACATGAAAGATACAGAACGGTGAATGAAATAAAACCATGTACGTGGGCGATTGTTAGCATGAGGAGAAAAGTAAAGCAAGTGGGTGGATGAGCAATGAACAATCGTAGCTAAGCTGAAGGAGAAAAGCAAAGAACAATTAAGGAACACTCTGAGGAAAAAGGACAAAGAAACAAACCTACTTAGGAAGATTTTGATTGAAAACTTTAGAAAACTTTTGATGGAAAAAAAACTGGAATAAAAGCCTTTAAAACACAAAAAGCCACCAGGCCTAAATAAAAATAATAGCAAAGGGCTTGAACTAGGAAATGCTACCGTAATACAAACCATATAAAAAGAAGATTAAAAAAGGAAGCCAGAAGATGAATGACACGTTGATCTCTTCCTTTAAAATAATTTAGTTTCTATATTAAAAGGCAGGAAACTGAAAACAAATGAGGACTTGTTTCAGGGAAGTGATGAGAGAAACAATTTTATTCCTCATCTCATAACTCAGCTTCTTACACACCTCCACATGAGCTTTCTATCTACCTCCAAAACACAGAATCACAGAATGGTAGGCGTTGGAAGGGACCAACCCTGAAGATCATCTGGTCCAACCCTCCTGCCCAGGCAGGATCACCTAGGGCGGGTGGCACAGGAACGCGTCCGGTCGGGTTTTGAAGGTCTCCAGAGAAGGAGACTCCACAACCTCTCTGGGCAGCCTGTTCAATAAACCCTACACCACAGACCATGTCCATTCTTGGCATGTATCTTCATTATTCATTTGATAAACTGGTCACTTCATGTTCAGCATTGCTCTTTTAACCCTCCAAACACCATTTCTCTCAGCCGATTCCTTAGTGTTCCTTCCTCCTCACATATCAGGCAAAATAATCAATTTTCTTTTAGGTAGATGCTGTTCTTGAATCTTTATATTCTCATTGTTTTCCCATTGCTTTTAATGCAATTTTTAAAGAATTTACCCTGTACTTTAAACTGACACAAAAAGAAACTAAAGAGAAAGCCCAGATACACTTCATTTCATTTTTTTATACCTTTATCTGTGAACAGAAGCTGAAAACAGTAAAAAGCCAGCACTTTTTTCCTCTCTAAATAGTTATGACCTACTAGATAGATTTGGGTGTACATCCACAGACTCACATACACATGGAGAAAATCTGGTGATTGCAATCATTTCTCTGCTTTGCTACCATAGGTTATGACCAGTTATCTCCAATAATGGTATCTTAATAACAAAGTGGCAGAGGTTTCGAAACAGTATGCACAATCCCGCCCATGGCCTTTGGGTAATTATTCGGTATCTGTGTAGCTACTCTGCCATCATCACTCATACTAGGTAAGAATAAGAAAATTTATATATCTTCTGCACATGCTGTAATTACTATGTGCCTAGGACAAGGTCACAATTTCCAGGCTTCTTTAAAAACAAAATCCCATTTAAGAAAGGCAAAGAATTTAACCCAATGATTATTTCAACTGGATGTTAAGACAAATTCAGAAATAACAAGCTTTGACTACAGTACACCCTAGTCTTCTACAGGTCTTGATGGATTTCTCATCAATTTGACATGTGGATAGACAAACCGCTCAATAAAAATGCTGCATTAGCATTGAGTAAAGTGGCAGGAATTTCTACCTGTAAGCTGATCTCAAAACAAAGAATAAACTGGGAAAAGCAAAATTTTTCTTGTTTACATGTTAGTGAAAAGTGATCGATAATGCAACATAAAATACTCACTTTGTGGAAAATCAATTTTCTAAAACTAATATCTATAAAACATTTTCCAGAAAAACTATTAAAAATTCCAAGCAACCTAACCTCAGGGTTAGCTGTAATACATATTCAGAGGCTACATATTCTTACCATGTCAGATTATTAAAGGCTGGCATTAGCATTTGTACCAAAAACAAGCTAAATTATGAATGCATGCTCAACTGGGGTAAAAATGTTGCTTTTAAATTGTGTCTTATGAGGTCATGTTGTTGAATAACCAACTCTGAACATCTTTTACTTAAGGACATCATGTCAAGCCTATTATCTTCTAAATGTGCCTATTAGAGTAAATGTATTCACTTACATGCCTTAGACGTTGCGGTGGGGTGAAGAACAGATTTCAAAATAACAGTATAGGTACATCAGCCAAACCACTTCAGAAACCTTGGAACATGTTTTGAAAGAAAATAGAGACCTAGCAGAATCTATGAGCTAAAACATTGAATCCATACTTTGCCTTATATTAAATCAAGGCAGAAACGTATCCTGGAATAGAAATGATTAAGAGAACCAGTAAAAAAACCCACGTCTTTGCTATGATAATTTTTTTAATAGAAGACTTGTCTCTTCTCTCCATTATGAAACGTTCATGAGCGGTTAATATCTGTACACTTTGAATCATCTTTGTGGGTAAAAGTGCAACTGGCTATTTATGCAAGAGTATCTAATGACAGGACATGTTAGGGAATCAGATCTAATTTAGACAGTAATCTTGTTCAGTGCTGTCTGCTTAATATCAAAAATTGAAGCTAAGCCAGAGGTTATTATGTGTAGTTCACTGAAGAGACAAGTGCCATTAGAATTAGGAGACATTAGCTCTTTTCCTGGGTTTGCTACTGAATCAATCTTTGGGCTTGAGCAAATAATTTGTATATACATATATATGTATGTATATATACACACATATGTGTGTAGATGTATATGCATATGTTTGTGCATACATAAAATGTGAATACAAAATGTGCAAATGTGAACACTTCTCTTTAGAATGCTGAACGTTCTTTTAAACACTTTCAAAATAGATCCAAAAGCACAACGTATTTCAAGGAATACAATACACTGCTTACCAGTCACCATTTTTTTTCTCACCGTACTATCTTATGGAGCATATTGGTGCTTAAAAGTCAGTACAAAATTTGTGCACTACGTTACCATGAATGCTGAAAGAGCCTCAAAGGAATTAATTTATCCAACTCCCAAATATTTCACGAATCCAGAATACACTTAGGCAACAGGTAAAGAATAGATTGGCTGTGAACTGAAGACAACACAGCTAGATTTCCTTAGACATGTACTTCATAAGCATGAATGCTAGCACATTTTTTGTTTGTTCCTACCAAAATTATAGCTTTAAGCTCTAGTCATTTGTGGATACTCTTTTATCTATACAAACAGTCTGAAAATTAGGTTTCATATTTTGCAGTTTAGGACATATCATTCTATGTGTGTGTGTCTACAGAAGATGTGCAGAAATCTTTGAAATCAAGATTTCAAAGGACAGAAATTTGTTGCTTATATTCTTAATACACAAATACTGACACTGAGTTGCATCTGAACAGGGAGAAACTTAACCAAATGTGACTTGCAGGTAGGAAGGTTTTTCTTCTCTTTTTTTTCCCAACTATATTTTCATGGTCTTCCCTGGAGTCTATAAATAAAACAGAGCAGTGGCTCTGCTTTGGCAAGTGAAAAATCAGATTTCAAGAAGGACTGGAGATCAATTGACTGCTACTTCGTAGACAGAGCCTGCAATATTGGTCCCAGAAGGCCAATATATGTCTTTAGACAGAACTCCCAAGTTTTATTTTCTTTATACTTAAAACATTTATGCATTTACATCATACTGCCAGCTTTAAAAACGTTAAGTATAATGTCTATCTGTATGGACTACGAACATCTCGGTGATGCTCTTCCATGAAATAATACAGTTTTCACGTACCTAGTGAACAAAATTCCACACAAACTTTCATTGTCATCAATACCCACAGCATCAAAACAGGGAATAGCATAATATTCATTAAACAAGCAACACAGGGAGGAGCAGAGAAATAATAATGATTAAACCAGTTTTAGTGTCCAGAGATAAACAGAAAATAAGCCAGAATTAGAACAAGTTCCAGGTGCTAAGTGCAATCTCCACCTGTCACACAGCACTTCTGCACGAGACAAGTCTTGTCTCCAGAAGAAGCCTTCTTTCCAGGACACCACAGGCTAATAAACCTTCTCCATTAAAAAGGAGATAAATTTCATTGAGGCATCCAAATCTCTCCAACACTGCCACAGCACAAGGGCTTCCATAAAATTTCATCTTACTGCAAAGGTTTCCACTGTGAATGTTTCAGACCACAGTGCTTGGAGAAGGAAAGTGACATCATACTTTTGTATTACTGTCCTAGTTGATTGTGCCTCTAAATGTCTTATCCTTCATGTGAGGATGTGGTTCATGATTCTCTCAGTTAAAAGGAAGAAAACAGAGAATTTTAATCTGTGTTGGGGCTGCTTAGAACTACTAGAAAATAAATAAAACAATAAAAAGTCATCCATGATTGCAATGAACTAACAGGTGTTTCGAAGCATTCTTAGCATCTCAAAATTTCAAGTTACTGATCACTACGGCAGCATCTCTATTCTAGTTGCAGTCTACAAGTGAAGGGGCATAAGGTTAAATAGGTTGGAAGGATTAGTAATAAACTAGAAAAACAGCCCTTGTTCTCTAGAAAATGTGTGCTCGCTTCCTATCCAGATTGTTATCTACTTGAAACTTGCTATTACCATGTGGAAGGAGAGTGTCTAAAGGGAATTCTGGGATCAATCAGAAAACTAAAACTAAGAACAAGTATTATTACACGTAGGTACCAACTGTGTTTTGTTGGTCTCAGTAAAGACTTCATCCAGGGAGTCTTCCCCCAGCACTGATATATCAGGTGTTACATCTGTTGCTACTGGTATGTGAGGTATTAATCTGTAGTAATACACAAGAATGGCTGGAACTCTGGATAGGTATCTTTAGACTTTGTTTTAATTAAAGTGCATTGACAACGGAAGAGCCGTCCTTCATGTTCATACTATTATTGACATTGTGATGCTGCAGTTCTGTGGGCCTTTTTAGCAGGTACAGATGGGTCAGGCACTTCCATTGACAGACTTTTTAAGTGTTCGGTACACATGCAAGAAGTGATGTGCAAAGAAAATAAATTGTAAGAGGAAGTTTGCATTTTTGCCATTATAGACAACGTGCAGAGTTCTTGTACCATTAAGACACGTGTTCTAACATGAGAAGCCCCATCATCATGATCTGAATTCAAGCTAAATGGCTAGGTTAACGGAACCCCAGGACTTACACAGATCACACACTGTACGCAGATGTTGAAGTTCACTTCATAGCCACACTACCAAGAAGCAAAACAAGGGTTATCCCATCATCTGAAGCATGAGATGCTAGAGTTGGAGCTCATCAAAGAACAGAATTCTCTCAGACATGCTGCATAACCGTGTAATATCTAAGGAAGTACATTGTAAAAATATGTTTCCTTTCCTCCTTACCATGCCAGATGCACCTGTAATTCTTTGTAGTAAATTCCTTGTTCATATATATCTGCATATGAAATAAGCTGAGTAGAATCCTTGTCCATTTTGTTCCGTTACTGACCCAGCCTTTTGTCACGAGTTCTACTTGCATTATTTATTATAATTAATTGTTACACTTCATTGACTGTTGAGAAATTTGATCCAAGGACATGCATAATCCTTGAAATTCATATATCTTGATATTACAAGGATCATAAACCTTAAATTAGGAAAGGATGGACTAATGCACATAAATTGCTCTAGTGTACTTTAGGAAAAGCATTAATTGTCTATACCAGGGTGATGATGTATTTCTGGTATTTGTCTGTCTGCCACTGATGCCCTTGCTCTTAGCATAAATTAAACAGAAGTGTTTATTCCTGTAGTTGTTATAATTATGAACCGGCCCATGCAAGAAATCACTTCAGCATATTTATTACTCGAAAATTAGAGAACTTGCTCAAGAAGGCTAGGTACAACAATAAGCCTAATTAAGTTCCTACTCTTAAGACAGGAATTTCCCTTATTTAGTCTTCCCTTAGTAGAATCATTTGAGAAATATAAAATGATCAATTCTGCTTCACTGTCCTGTTACTATACCCTCATTATAAAACCTTCTCAGTTTCAGCAGAAAATACATAAATACAGTAGTCTTCAGTTCCCAGTTTTTTCATTTAGTTTTTACAGGCTTAGCGAAGCAGTGCTGCTTACAGCGTGCAATAAACACAATAGGAGAGACAATACTGCTGAAACCATTTAAAGCTGTACTTATTTATGGTTGGGCTTCAGCTGAGCCTCCAGCTGCCTGCCAGCTTCCTTGAGGATTTGCAGCTGAGAAGCTAGCTGTACCTGCAGAAAATGCACACATCTTAGCGATATGATAGCGAAGGATCACAGCTTTAAAGACAGATAATTTTTGTCAACTCACTTTTAAACTTTCCTATCCACGATGATGTTAACTCAGCTTTTTCAAGCAGGTTCTTCTTTGGCTCCAACCCTACTAGGCAGAATGTTACCTTCTTGTTATTTTTTTCTTTGGAAAACAAATTTCTCCTTAGTCTTTGACTCCATTTCAAAACATGGGAGGCAGAAACCCTAAGCACAGTAAAGAAATACCTTTTTCCAGTACTGCACTAGACGATAAAGTAACCAAAAGACAAACACGTTGATTTCAAACAGTTACATGTCAGTGGATCTCTTATTGGAATATTAACTAGGCATAATGATTTTTAGAAATTTCTGTACTTCTGCTTAGAAAGTACAGATATTTTTTTTTTTTTTAAATCACTATAGCTGCTCATTGATTTCATTAAATTTACAAAGCTCAGTTTTCCTATGAAAAGCTAATTGATTAAACAATTTACAAGGCTGCCTCCTCAAGAACTCTCCTCCAAATTAAATAGGGATCCGAGCTAATCACACCACTTCCTTCAAATAAACCTGGCTATATAAGTAGGCTGGCCGTGTCCCTTGGATGTTAGAAGACTCACACTTTCTTCCGGCAGGACACGGCAGGGGTTTGCGTGTTAATGGGTCACTTACAAATGCCCCGCTGCAGTCCTCACGCAGTTTGTTACCTAAGGACTCTATTGAAAAGATCCAGATTGGTCTCAACTGCCAGGGCTTGGGAAGTTCACCAGGAGCGGTATTAAATCCACCTCCTAAGCGGCCAGACTCAAGCAGCCTCCATTCCACGGGGCCCCAAGCGGAGTAAGATCCCCCAGGGCCCCTTGACCAGCTCAGGCACCAGAGGCAGGGTGGCATCGCTCCCGCAACGTTCTGCCACAGCTGATCTGACCGGAGCTGTTGCTTCTTTGCTGTGCTAATCCACATATTACTCAGTATGTTCCTGACAACATTTTTTATGCTTTTGTCAGTGCAGACAGGAGAAAAGAATAATTCTAGCCAAAAAAAAAGTTTTCCCCTGTATTTTGGTATTTATTTTCTCCTTGAAAATCATTTGTCTGGGCGAAAGGAAAGATATTTTTGCAATACTGATTTTAATTTGCTGTCTCTCACTTATATACACACACTACTTTGAGGTACTGTCTTTGACAGCAGAGATCAATAGACTCTTGATATCTTAAAAACCATCAGGTCACACTTCAGTGATTAGGGGATTGATTCTGCTCTCTGTTGTGCTGTTGTCAATCTGGAATAATTGAACCAAAACCAATGAATTTATATTGTGGTAAGTGAAATCACAATTCAGTCTCCTACCTAAGATGATTCTCTTTACTTCCTAATCCTATAAAAAGAAAAAAAAATTAAAAAGGGAGTGGGGGGTATAAAGCTCTCAAAAAATTATCGCTTTTCTCTTTTGGACACATTAATTTTAAGAATTAATTTTTTTACCAGCAATGGAGTTTCATCAATGTTGCATATGTTTTATTTATAGTTCTTACAACAGAAGAACATGTCTTTCTGCAGAACAAAGAGCTTCAGCAGAGTAATCTCACCTCTCCAACATATGCATATATATATAAAAGTATATATGACATTTCTACACATATACAGGTATTTCTACACACACACACAAACAAATCACACACATATACACATATGTAAGCATACATCCATAGGTATATAGGCATCCCCATATAAATATCTATCATAAAAGAAAATGAATATATAGCATATATATTTGCACTCCTCTACTTCCTCCCATCTTTTTGAATACTTTTTTCACTCTTCTGGAGCTCCATTCAAAGTTTGAGTTTCATTGTACACAGGACTTCGCTCCCTGTATTGGGTTTGCATGGCAAAGTTTCGGTAAAAGGTGGGCTGCGGGGGTGGCTTCTGTGAGAAGCTGCCAGAAGCTTCCCCTGTGCCCAACAGAGCCCGTGCCAGCGGCTCCAAGATGGACCCGCTGCTGGCCAAGGCCGAGCCCATCAGTGATGGTGGTAGTGCCTCTGGGGGAACAGATGGGGTAAAAAAAAAAAGAAGGGGGAAAAAAACAGAAGGGGAAAAAACCAGGGTGCAGCAATTGCAGCTGGAGAGAGGAGTGAG